>NC_055705.1:5264225-5564225 GCF_017639745.1 Melanotaenia boesemani | reverse complement strand
TTATAGATGTCAATGCAAATCGGTTTCTTTTTGCAGACAGTGGCAGTGTCACCAAAATGGTGACCTGCGTAGATGCTTTTCTGTTAGCTCATGGATTTCTGACAAGTAACAAACATTTTAAATGACTTAAATGGACTCAAAGTTTTTTGTTGTTTGTTTTTTGAGAAGTGACCCATTGCACTTGACTTTTACGCAGGGATAGTAGGACTACTTTACTCCAAAAAGACAGAACAGTTTTTTCGATGTTGCGCTATTGAGACCTGTTAGCTTGTAAAGAAAAGTTTATCTAGCGGCTACAGGACAAGCGCAAGAACATGGCCAAAAAAGAGGCAAGAAAAAAGGGAAGACAAGTAATGGACTTGGAGCCTGATAAATCCTTGCCAAGCTTATGCAAACCTCTTCACTAGACCCCTCAACAGCCCCAACCTAAAGACGGTCTGCACCAGATCTCCTGATGTGGGCGAGGAAGCTGTGTCTAAGGACGACATCTTCAAAACTATTGATGGGCTAAATGAAAGATTATCCAAATTTGAACCAAGGTGAATAAAAACTAAACTGAGATTATTGCCGAGTAGGAACATGTTGCAGAGCAAAGCAATGAACGACACCATGAAGAAGCTGGACCACACCATGACGACACCATGAAGAAGCTGGACGACACAATGACAACACCGTGAAGAAGCTGGACGACACCATGACGACACCGTAAAGAAGCTGGACCACACCATGATGATACCGTAAAGAAGCTGGACCACACCATAACGACACCGTGAAGAAGCTGGACCACACCGTGACGACACCATGAAGAAGCTGGACGACACCATGACGACACCTTGAAGAAGCTGGACCACACCGTGACGACACCATGAAGAAGCTGGACGACACCATGACAACACCGTGAAGAAGCTGGACGACACCATGACGACACCGTAAAGAAGCTGGACCACACCATAACGACACCGTGAAGAAGCTGGACCACACCATAAAGACACCGTGACGACACCATGAAGAAGCTGGACGACACCATGACAACACCGTGAAGAAGCTGGACCACACCATAAAGACACCGTGACGACACCGTGCAGAAGGTGGACGACACCATGACGACACCGTGAAGAAGCTGGACCACACCATGACGACACAGTGAAGAAGCTGGACCACACCATGAAGACACCGTGAAGAAGCTGGACCACACCATAAAGACACCGTGAGGACACCGTGCAGAAGGTGGACGAAACCGTGAAGACACCGTGAAGAAGGTGGACCACACCGTGACGACACCGTGAAGAAGGTCGACAACACCGTGACGACACCATGAAGAAGCTGGGCCACACCGTGACGACACCGTGACAACACCAAGAAGAAGATGAACGACACCATGACGACACCATGAAGAAGATGGACGACACCATGACGACACCATGTAGAAGCTGAATAACACCATGACGACACCGTGACAACACCATGAAGAAGATGGACGACACCATGACGACACCATGTAGAAGCTGAATAACACCATGAGGACTACATGCAGAAGGTGGACGACACCGTGACGACACCATGAAGAAGGTGGACGACACCATGACGACACCATAAAGAAGATGGACGACACCATGTAGAAGCTGAATAACACCATGACGACAACATGAAGAAGATGGATGACACCATGACGACACCATGTAGAAGCTGAATAACACCATGATGACACCGTGAAGAAGGTGGACGACACCATGACGACACAGTGAAGAAGGTGGACGACACCATGACGACACAGTGAAGAAGGTGGACGACACCATGACGACACCATGAAGAAGATGGATCACACCGTGAAGAAAGTGTTTGACACTGTGGTGACACCGTGAAAAAGATGAACAACACTGTGAAGAAGCTAGGCGACCAGTTTGCTGCACTTTAAGAAAAACAAGAGACGGAGGAACATTCAAACTCTGTCTGCTGAATCACCCAGAGCATAGTAACGAAGATGTAAGAAAGGAAGTTTGGATTTAATCACCCTGATCATTCTAGAGGAAAAATAGACTTGGATCTGTGAAAAATACTGAGCAGAGTTGGACGAAGAGATGAAAACAACTCACGTCCCATCATCATATGATTCACCATGCACACACAAAAAATAGAGGGCTTCCCTCAACGCTGATGTGATGAAGAAAAGGAATCTCAGACTGGCCGAAGATCCCACCTACATGGAGATACAACGCAGAAACAAACAATCCCTCAACGAGGGACAGAAGACCACATGGATTGTTCCCATGGCCATCACTGACGGTGCAACACCCTGCATAAGAAAGAATCAATAAGGTGATCTAAATACCCTGAGTTCACTACGAAAGTCGCTTCATATTAACAAGCTCTTTCAACCATGTCCGGCGTACGGTGTTACTGTCTACAGTTAGTCATAACTAATTTAAGCTTAACGCGACACTAATTTAAATCAAATATGATGTTGGAAATACCTCCGGTTAATCAGGTAACATGTTTATAATCAATAATAACTTCTTTTAGTTTTCTATGAAACTCATTTTTCATTAAAAAGGTGTTCCTACTAAGTCATCTAATATTATATTGACTCATTTATGTTAAATTTTATGCAATTTACGTTAAAAACGTACTTTTTACGGTGGAACAACCACTGGCTGCTTAAACAATAGCTAACTTCATTTATTAAAAAAAAAGTCTAACGAGTTTTACTTATGGTAATCAGCACCTACAGTTTTCCCTCTTGAGAGTATCTTCCACAAGTGTTTATATATCCTAGAACTTTACAAGTTCCTAGTCATCTTACCAGACGTCCAGTTCACAACTTTCATGGCAGACTTAAATTTTAGGTCCTTAAAAACACTTTCCCTTAATGTCAGAGGCATCCGATACAGCACAGAAAGAAAATCTATTTTTATTTTCTGTAGACAGGAAAACATAGATGGAAATTGTTTAAATTCGAGGGAAGAGAAGGAACAACGAGATGGAGTAAAGAAATAAAAATGATGCTAAAGAAATCAGTATCATGAATGAATTAAACACATTAATGAAGAAAGAAAATCTATCAGAGGATGAAGAAATGAAATAAAAAAGACTAAAGGAGGAAACAGACGGTGCAGACACTAACATGGCTAAAGGGTCCAGAGCAAAATTCTCATATCAATGATTGTGATCGATTTATTGAATCAGTAAAAATTTTACACCCACTACCTCAAAAGAGTGTAAAACTAATGGAGAACGAACACAGAAGCTGAAATTTCAGAGGCAATCCCAAAAAAACAAAACAAAAATGCAAATCCCCAGGCAACAACGGACTCTGTACAACTTTATTTACACTTTTCGGATAATATTGTAAATCCTTTATTGGAATTATTTAAGGAATGCCTTGTTAGAAAAGAAATGTCCATGAAAGTATGAAACAAGGGGTTATAACTTTAATTCCTAAACCTGATAAAGATCAGCTACTAATGGAAAACTGGATAATTAATAACATTTTAACTTTGTATGTAAGGATTTTAACATGTTAACTTCGTATGGAAGTATAATTAATAACATTTTAACTTCGTATGGAAGTATAATTAATAACATGTTAACTTTGTATGTAAGTATAATTAATAACATTTTAACATCATATGGAAGTATAATTAATAACATGTTAACTTCGTATGGAAGTATAATTAATAACATTTTAACTTCGTATGGAAGTATAATTAATAACATGTTAACTTCGTATGGAAGTATAATTAATAACATTTTAACTTTGTATGGAAGTATAATTAATAACATGTTAACTTTGTATGGAAGTATAATTAATAACATTTTAACTTTGTATGTAAGGATTTTAACATGTTAACATCATATGGAAGTATAATTAATAACATGTTAACTTTGTATGGAAGTCTAATTAATAACATGTCAACTTTGTATGGAAGTATAATTAATAACATTTTAACTTCGTATGGAAGTATAATTAATAACATGTTAACTTCATATGGAAGTATAATTAATACCATGTTAACTTTGTATGGAAGTATAATTAATAACATTTTAACTTCGTATGGAAGTATAATTAATAACATGTCAACTTTGTATGGAAGGATTTTAACATGTTAACTTCGTATGGAAGTATAATTAATAACATGTTAACTTTGTATGGAAGTAGAATTAATAACATGTTAACTTTGTATGGAAGTATAATTAATAACATGTCAACTTTGTATGGAAGGATATTAACATGTTAATTTCGTGTGGAAGTATAATTAATAGCATGTTAACTTTGTATGGAAGTGTAATTAATAACATGTCAACTTTGTATGGAAGGATATCAACATGTTAACTACGTATGGAAGTATAATTAATAACATGTTAACTTCGTATGGAAGTATAATTAATAACATTTTAACTTCGTATGGAAGTATAATTAATAACGTGTTAACTTCATATGGAAGTATAATTAATACCATGTTAACTTTGTATGGAAGTATAATTAATAACATTTTAACTTCGTATGGAAGTATAATTAATAACATTTTAACTTCGTATGGAAGTATAATTAATAACATGTCAACTTTGTATGGAAGTATAATTATATAGCATTTTATCTTCGTATGGAAGTATAATTAATAACATGTTAACTTTGTATGGAAGTATAATTAATAACATGTCAACTTTGTATGGAAGGATATTAACATGTTAACTTCGTATGGAAGTATAATTAATACCATGTTAACTTCGTATGGAAGTATAATTATAGCATTTTAACTTCGTATGGAAGTATAATTAATAACATGTTAACTTTGTATGGAAGTATAATTAATAACATGTCGACTTTGTATGGAAGGATATTAACATGTTAACTTCGTATGGAAGTATAATTAATAACATGTTAACTTTGTATGGAAGTATAATTAATAACATGTCAACTTTGTATCGAACGATATTAACATGTTAACTACGTATGGAAGTATAATTAATAACATGTTAACTTCTTATGGAAGCATAATTAATAACATTTTAACTTTGTTAACAGACAGAAGCTTAAAAGCTCCAGAATCATTGTGGTTCTCATTCCACACAACATATTCAGGAATGCTGGAGGTCTTGCTGTCATGTAATTATAATATCTCCAGGTTACCAGTTAAGATGTCATCAACAAGCATTTATTCACATAATACACCTATCGTCCAGAACAACGGATGCATCACTAAAAGGACCAAATCACTCTATTTACAGAATTGGATTGGTAATAATATAGTTTATTTAACTGTAATGACCATCTACTTGAGTTATAAAGATTTTCCCACAGGGAAAGACTTTAGCTCACAAATAAACTCCATATTCATGAAAAGCAGAATGTGCAACATACAACTGTTAACACTCTTTATGTAAATATTGACATCTTAAGTAAGAATGCACTAATAAACATATTAGAGAATGTTTCTGTAATGCTGGGAAAATAACACCACCACGGAAGTTTTTGGAATGCTGTTTTTGGGAATATCAGCTGGCAGAAAGCGTGGCTTCTTCCTTTTAGACAAGCTGCTGATAACCACGTTAAACTCCCTCCTCTGCTTGCTTGTCGCTGAGTGCGTTAGTAGAAAAAGGAAACGATGAAGAATGTGTTGGATAGAGGAGGAAGAGGAGGTGGGCATCGTGTTAGCATACAGCAGAAGCTAACAGGCTAATGACTTAGTGGTGGGCTGAAGCCGGCGTGTTCATACAGCTGCAGACTGACAGGAATCTGATTGATCTGTGATTGGCTGTCAGTCAGACGGGTGTAGAGAGGAGGATTTTCACCCACCTTTACCAATAAGTCCCTCTTTCTGTGACTCAGTACCAAACCTAAAATAGCAGCAGATGAAAAGCCTTCGGAGAAACTTGCTGTTTGCCTGTCAGAGCTCATCACACTGATTACGCAACAAGAACTAATGAGTCCATCCCCCTTCATGTCCTCTGAGTCTGTAAAATGTCAGCCTGTAGGATATGAAGACATCACAGTCCATCCGAGCTCCTTTAGTCACGTCTGAATCCCTCTTCAGTCCATGTTTGGGTTTGTCTTTCATTATTTATCCAGGTTTAGGATCTTTAGGATCTTGAAGCTTTGACAAAGGACAGAGAGAATGCCTGTGTTGGTCAACAAACACATTTCTGGTTCTGAGCAGACGTCCTGGATGCTGCTCAGTTTTTTCATCTTCTTGTTGTGGATGCTTTCTGCTGCTATCAGCTGATTGGTTGCCAGGCTGTCAGCTCAGGTCCTGGTACAACTAAAACCTCACATGTAACTGCAGGAGCAAGTCTTCTCGTGTCTTTAATCACGTCTCAGTGCTTCCTGTGCTGGTTTGTCTGCAGTCTGACTGCAGATGAACCCTGACATTGACTTCAGGTTGCCAGGTTTGGTTCACCAAACCACCAATGGTCTCTGAACACCTTCTGGATAGACTGCAATGGTCTTTGTGTGACCTAGTCCTGTTTAGAGCTGGTTAAAAAGCTGAAATCCAGCTGGAAGATGTGCTGCATGTGCAGGTGGGTTTTAAATAACATAAATTCTTTTTAAAAGCTCAGCTGTCTTGGTGTGGTTGTAGATCCAGTTCAGATCCTTTGATATAAGACGCTCCACACGGGTCAGTTGGTTTATGGTGGATTTAATGGTTAATTGATTGATCATGACAGAAGCTGCAGATCACCTGTCATTGTTGATATGTATAGTAGTAATATTAACAACCCAGTTCTTAGAAAGATGAAATAAACAGTCCAATGATTACAAATCATCTTTTTTTCCCAGTAGAAGATAAACAACATCTCAGATGATGAAACTATGTGCTGAATATGAGCTGATAGCGAATCTGATGGCATGATTTCCAAAAAATGGTGAACTGCACGGTCCTGTCACTCTGGAACAGGATAAATCAGGACTCATCAGACCACAGGACCTTTTCCATGAGTCCCATTTTCATGCTTGCTTGAAAGATTTAACCATTTATTTTATCCTGACTGGTGAGTGGGTTTCTTCAGGATATGCTTCTGTTTAGTCCCAGACCCTTCAGATTATTACTGAGATTTTCTTTCATCATCATCGTCAGGATTTTCTGTTCTTCCTTGGAGATGATGGCTCTCCTGCTTTTACACCTGGTTCCAGTAGTGCCAGAAACCTTCTCAGTCATGTTCTTTTGATGCGGAGATAATATCTGTTCCACCATCACAGGATGTTTCCCACCACGCTCGTCTCAGGACGAAGAAGCTACTTCAGATTTTTTTAAGTGTCAAGGGCATGGATCCTTTACTCTTAAAGTCTTTGGTTTCTGTTTGAAGTCTGAGAGATGGGCTAGGTCTGAATTGTCGGTCTGGACCTGTAAAAGATGGGCCGAGGCTCCTGGCAGAGGCAGTCCCACTTCTCCTTCTAGTTTGTAGATTTTTCTCTCTGAGGGTTATTGGGCTGCTAATGTGAGACATTTAATGCCCTCAGTGTGAGTGTGTGTTGGATTAGCTTCCTCCCGCTGCGCAGGATGATCTGACACAGATGGGAGGCCTGTCAGCAACACACACACATTTGTCTATCTTTGTGGGGACCCTGGCTGACATTGTACACCCCTCACATTGGCTCTAAGCCATCGTTGTGATGGCTAAACCTTATGGTAACCTGAACCCTGCACCAACAGACAAAAAGAAAGATAAGGTCCTCACAAAGATAGATATACAAGTACACACTCCTAGAGCTGAAATGGCTCGGCATATTGATTAAAACATTAATCAGCTGGAGGTGATCTGATGTTGTTTGCTTTTTTCTCTGACTTTATAAACTCTGTATGAATGTAAACTAACAGGTAACCTCAGCCTGATGGCGCTTCCTGGTATTTGGACCAGGACATTATCTGGATATTTAGGACATGGTACAGACGACCTGCTGAAGTTTAAACTGAGCATCAGAAGTAGGAAGAAAGAAGATTTAAGAGACTTTGAATGTGGCATTGTTGTTGGTCTGAGGATTTACTGGGATTGTCCCACTTTGGGATGTGGTGGAACGGGAGATTCTCATCATGGATGCAGCCAACAAACCTGCAGCAACTGTGTGATGCTGTCATGTCAATATGGAGAAAACCTCTGAGGAATGTTTCCACCACCTGCTTCTATCTATCACACCAAGAATTAAAGTAGTTCTGGAGGAAAAGGGGGTCGACCTGCAACTAGTAAACTTATGAAATGTCACCAAACAGAACATGTCCACCTGTCTTTTCTCCATTACCTGGTAGGGCTGAGACTAGACAGTATCCATCATCTTAGGTAAATCAGGGGCACACACGAGGGCTTCATTTTTCTCATCATTTAGTTGAAAAAAATTGTCATTCATCCAATTTCTGACAGAATAGCAGAAATAAGCACCTGAATGAGACCTGTACCTTAAAAGCATCACAGAGTCTAAAAATATATATAACTAAATATCATCAGCATCAACTTAAACTATGCTGAAGAGGGACCAGATAGGGCTGGGCGATATGACCAAAATCTCATATCCCGATATAGCTCATTTTATATCCTGATAACGATATACATCACGATATAGAATTTTTTTGTAATTTCAATTAATGAATAGTTTATATAAAATTGCAATGTGGAAATGCAGTGTGAAATGATATACTAAACAAATAAAAGGTATTATGTACTAAATATTTCTTTTATTTAGAACCTTTTTCCCAAGCAAGACATGGTGGTCATGGTAACATCTGCCATTAACATTCAACATGCACGGGTAAAAGCCTGTTGCAGCGTCTGCGCCTGGAGTTTATTATGAGCACTTTCGCCACCGCTCGACGCTGCTTTTGCGGCCTTTGCTCGTTGACTCTCTCTGTATTCTTTGTCGTGATTCTTGCGCAGGTGATAAAATAAGTTTGTAGTGTTGGAGTCCGTTGTTTGGACCGGGAGCCGACATACTTTACAAACAACGGTTGTCTGTTCCACGTCGGTCTTTTTATATCCAAACCACATCCATGCGACAGAAGTTGCCCCTCTTTTAGGTACAAGCTCCTCGGTTTGGGTTGGGTGGTCACCTTGTAATGCATTACCCTGCTCTGAAACGGGTCTGCTACCATCTTCCTCCATGTTTGTTAATGTATTGCAGCGTGCATGGGTATGTCGTAAGGCGAATCTTGGTGTAAAATACTGCAGTAACGCACCTAACCGTGGCGTAAACGATAGAGCCTCATATGAAACGATAGACATTTTCTATCGTCCAGATGATATATATCGTCATATCGCCCAGCCCTAGGACCAGATATAAAGGAAGCAATAAAGGCACCATAACAGAGCCTTGTGTTATACCAAGGGCAAGGGATGAGGACAGCTGAAGCATGGATGAAGGAAAAACCCAGTACATGTAGGTGCAGATTGGGACCGTTTTAGTTTTAGCCCATCACATTGCAGAAAACAATGAAATAATAAACAGCATTTGCTTTTTGTTGACTGTTTTGTCTGAAGTTTAGGTACTCTCCTTACTTTCTGAGTAGACTAGCCAATGTCTGTTTATTGGTTATTTGGACACTTAAAGTCTTCTTGTTGGGAATCATTGGTCTAAAGTGCTTTTTAGAAGCAGAACTAGCAGCTAAAGATGTCTCCATGTGTCTTCCAGGTTCTGGTAAAGCAGAGTCTGTCCGTGCAGTCGATGTCCTGACGGTGCTCAGAGAGAAAGTGGCCTTCGTGTCGGGTAAAACTAGTTCAGGTTTTAGTCTGGTTTGGTTCTGATTTGATCCAGTTTAAGTAAGTGTGTCTTCCAGGTGGACGAGACAAACGAGGTGGACCAATCTTGACCTTTCCTGCCAGGACCAACCATGATCGAATAAAGCAGGAAGATCTGAGCCGACTGGTGACCTACCTGTCTACCATACCCAGGTAGGTCAAACATATGGACCTGAAATGGGTGCAGTTTACAGGGACGTCATGTGTATCCATGAAACGTCAAACATTCTCTGTGTCTGCTACATCAGTGAGGACGTGCGTGCTCGTGGCTTCACCGTGGTGGTGGACATGCGCGGCAGTAAGTGGGACAGCGTAAAGCCGGTGCTGCGGACACTGCAGGAGTCCTTTTCCTCCAACATCCACACGGCGCTGCTCATCAAACCGGACACTTTCTGGCAGAAACACAAGACCAACCTGGGCAGCGCCAAGCTCAGCTTTGAGGTACTTCTGCTGAGATCTGAGGGTCTGTTGAAACCTGAAACAGCCAGTCAGTAAACTGTCTTTGTCCCCAGACCAGCCTGGTGTCGGTGGAGGGTCTGTCGCGGCTCGTCGACCCCTCTCAGCTCACCTCTGACCTGGGCGGCTCGCTGGAGTACGATCATGTGGAATGGACCGAGCTCCGTCTGGGTCTGGAGGAGTTCTCAGGGGGCGCCACTCAACTGCTGGCCCAGCTGGATCAGCTGGAAGCTGGTCTGAACCGCATACCAGAACCTCAGGATGTGGACGAGGCCCGAAAGTAAGTATTTCAAGTAGCCAGAGTTGCCCTCCTACCACATTCATCACTGTGCATAGGACCCAAATATGTCAAATTAAAGATCAATCATTATGATCACAGTACGTTCAAAGTTATAAATGTCGTATCATTCTGAATGTCAAAGTGTGATCCAGTGTTACTAATGGTTTATTAACAGGAAGACGCGGGTTACTGAAGGCCGTAGCCATGACAACAAAATCAGTCTATCTCAGCTGAACTGAGTTAGTTAGGATCAGATTGTAAACAGCTGGGTTTTGAGCAAAGTTTTTACCGTGAAATGATGAAATAGGCCTCAGAAACTGTATGTATCAAATGTAAGATTCACGATTCAAGATTTAATAATATATTGTCATTGTCAGTAACAATGAAATTACATTTGGAACATCAATCTATCTATCAGCATACCTATGATGCAAGTACAGGGGCCTTTCATAACATGCTGTATGCAGAAAGTAAACAAAAGACTCAAGCACTCAGGAATGTAAGCAAGTACACAAATTTAAAGATGTAGACACAACGGCACGACAGAAGTGAAGAGTCTTTATGAATATGTGGTGGATGAAGGATGAAAGGGGAGAGGGGGACAGTTTTTCGGAGTCTGATGGTCTGGGGTAAAGGCTGGTTGCCAGTCTGCTGGTTCTGCTGGCGGGGAGGGACCTGTACCTCCGGCCAGAGGGCAGCAGGTGGAACAAGTGATTTTCTGGGTGGAAGTGGTCTCTTATGATTTCATGAGTCTGGCACAGGCAGCGGGACGTGTACAGAGTGGAGATCTCTGGGAGGTCAGACTGAATGATTTTTCTCGCCGATACCCTCTGGATTTCCTGCTTCTGTGCTTTAGTGCAGCTGGAGAACCACACCAGCAAACCCTACCCAGCACTCTGAACCTTTATGAGTTTAGCGTCAGAAAAAGTGAAATTGTATTTTGTAAATAAAGTCAAGTGCACAGACAAATTTGAAAATCTTGGGGGGGGGCTCAGGGCACCCAAATTGCTAGAAGCAGCCCTGAAACCAGTCAGTTTGTGTGCTAACCTCTGGAGTTTCCTCTCCTCAGACTTCTGGAGGAGCACGGACGTCTTCGCAACACCATTACCACCGCCCCAGTCGATGCCCTCGACCGGGAGGGGAAGAGCCTGCTTCAGCGCATGCGACTGGGCCCCTCCCACGGCGACGCCTCTAATGAAGGTGCTGGCGGTGGAGGTACATGGTTGTCAGGTGGTGCGGACTTCCAGAGTGTGGCGCCCAAGGTTTCGTCCCTGCTGGATCGGCTGCAGACGGCTCGTGCCCACCTGCTTCAGAGCTGGGCTGATAGGAAGCTACACCTGGACCAGGCTTTGCAGTTGCACCTGTTTGAGCAGGACGCCACCAAGGTGAGGGGGGAGGGGTTCATGGCAGCAAATCCCAGCATGACGGTTATCTGATGACCCATCTCTCTCTCTGTCTCAGATGTCAGAATGGATCGCTCACAGTAAAGAGCTCTTCATGCAGAGTCTGGTAGAAGTGGGTCAAAACCACCAGCATGCTGTCGACCTACAAACACAACACCAGCACTTCACCGCCAACTGCATGGTGAGTGTGCCTGAGTGTGTTTTCTCAGAGTTCGCAGCGATCAGGGCCAACCATTTCTGTGTGCTTGTGCAGAACGGCAGCGTGAACGTGGACAGCGTGGTTACCGTGGCTGCAAGACTAGCAGAGGCCGGTCACTACGGAGCGGAGCGGATCGCCATAGTGTCGTCAAGGTTACAGGAAGACTGGAAGTCCCTGACAATGGCGCTGGAGGAGCGCAGCAACACGCTTGCCATGGCAACAGGCTTCCACCAAGGAGCAGAACAGGTGATGGATGCCGTGGTAACGCACAGTCCTCCTTACAGATTAGATGGCAGCCATGTGACACTTCCTGTCTGTCTGTCTGTCCAGTTCCTGCTCCGTGTGGAGGGATGGGTTCAGGTGTGCTCTGAAGGAGTGTTGCCATCGGCGACAGCAGAGCTGGAAGCTGCAGTGAAAAAACACCAGGAGCTGAATGAGGAAATCTCTGCAAACTATACACAGGTATGATTTTCTCCCATCTGTATGACCAACATCCAGCTGTTTCCCACCTCATCTGAGCATCATTGTGTAGGTCAGTGAAAGTGGTAAAGCCTTACTGGATGTCCTCCAACGTTGCCTGGCAACCGAGTCTGATGAGTCAGCAACCAAACCAGATTTCACTGCTGCCACACACGCCATAATGGGAGTCCTGCACCAGGTGATGCAGGTGAGTTTGAACCCGTCTCCCGGACCTAATGGCGACTGGATGAGAGCGGCGTGTGTTACAGACTGATGTGGGGTTTCGTCTTCTTGCGCAGGGTCACCATGAGGTGGAGGGGGCCTGGCAGCATCGGAAGCTTCGACTCCACCAGCGCCTGCAGCTGTGCGTGTTTCAGCAGGATGTTAGACAGGTACGAGCCACGATGAACACACAGAGTCACAACCAATTGTAACTGGTTGGTATTAGGACAGAGGCGGTCCGAATTAGTGTGAAGGAGAGGCTGTGAACATGCATAAAGTCTGACGTGAGGACACACCTACCTACCTAGGATGTATAGAATGTGTATGTGTGTGAGAAAGAGGAAATTTGTGCAATATTCTGAGTCATTGAATGAATCACTAACGTCCATAATAAACCAATAAAAACTGTGGGTGGGTCATTAAATGTATTCTGTTCCCCTGTTCCACAATTACTATATATACTGATCTAACATATGTATATATATATATATATACATATATATACATATATGTATATATATATATGTATATACATACTGTATCTGGGCCATGTTTATGTGATTCCAATGTTACACACACTTGAGCCAGCTAGTTAACGTTGCTATGATGACAGAAGCTGCTCGCTGTTGGTATGATGAAAATAGATTCTTGAACTGTGAACAGCAGAAAGGTCTGTCGAACACATAGATGTTGTTGTTTTTTTTTTTTTTTTTATCATTCTACTGTCTTCTTTGTAGTTTTTATGACAAGTTAAAAACAGCCCTAACCTCCTGAGTTAAGGAAAAGATTCTGAGAAAAAACACAAACTAGTTAATGGAGGCAGTAGTGGAGTCACTGCATTCTGAGGAGATCTGAGAGAAAACCAAAAGGCCTATCACAATGACGGCTGATAGACAGGAAAAATACCCACATTGTGATATATAATTTGTATAGGTACAGAAGAAACTGAAGTTTGTTTGAGAACTTTTTAGATTAATTTTGAGGGCCAGATGTGCGTGATGTCACATGTTAGAGAGGAGGCTCTGGCAGCGATTTCTGATTTTTGATAAAACTTAAACTGCGATTGTCTCAAAACCATAACCAATATCAAAATGTCCCTTTAAACAGTAAAAGTTTTATCTTTCATGACCCATTTAAACTTTAAACAAAGTTTCTAGGGGAAAGTATGGCTGAGCTCTCAAGCTCAAACTTGGCCTGGATTTTTCACCGTCTTCAATGAAACCCCCTCATTTTAATGGGAAAAAAATCACATATTTTTGTGATTTTTGTAAAAACCACATGACTTTCATGCAGAAAACGTCAGAGCATACAACTCCTGATGAAGATGCATGTTTTGATATAACTTTTGTTGGGGTTAAGTCAAAGCTGCGGGTTAGGTTTGATTAAAGTGATTATTAAAGCAGACTAAATCTAAATCCAGATACAGAGCAGGGTTCCCACATGGTTTTAGTTTTGGATTAACATGACTTAGTTATAAACATGTCAGGCTCATGTTAAGATTCAGATTCGGGTGCTTATCCGGATACAGTTCATACCTACATTCAAATCATGATTTAGATCCACATTCAGATACAGATTTAGATTCAGATCCACATTTATAATTCAAACACATTTTAATCCAGATTCACCTAATTTAGGTACAAATGCAACTTCATCTTTAGATCCAGGATATAAAGATGTAATCCTAACAAATGTATTTTTTCTGATTTCAGTTCAGATTTCAGTTTAAATTCAAATCCAGATTTGTATCTGGATCTAGGTCCATATTCAGATCCAGGTCACACCAGATTAACACCTATATTCATATCGCTAGTTATGTTCTACACTAGTTTGATTGACTTTGTTTGCTCCATATTTAGATTTAGATTCAGATTTAGATTTAAATTAAGATTCTGATCTTATCCAGATTATGATTCAGATCCAGAATCGGATCCAAATTTGAATCCCAATCCAGATCAAGACATAGTTAGATTTAAATTTAGTTTCAGGTCCAGATGCAGATTCCCGTTTCAGACACAGATACTTTACACTCTGCAAAAATCTCTAATCTGGATTCAGGTTTGGCTTCCGATTTATTTTCAGAGTAAAACCAAAATCTAGATCCTGACACAGATTTGAATCCAGGTTCAGATTCAAATGTCCAGTGATAGCCGGGTCTAGATCCAGATGATCTGACACAAAAGCAAATCTAGATCCTGGTCCAGGTCCAGATGAATTCACCTCCACCTGTCTGTCTCCCAGGTGCTGGACTGGGTGGAGCAGCATGGAGAGGTTTTCCTGAACAAACACAGTGGTGTTGGGAAGTCTCTGCACAGAGCGCGCGCGTTGCAGAAACGCCATGACGACTTCCAGCAGGTTGCACAGGTAACACAAACATTTCATCAAACATCAAACCGAATACGTAAAAGTATTAAACCTTCATATTGTGTGAAGAACCTGATCTACAGAATGCTGAGTGCAGCTTGTAAGAGATAAAAATGCAGCAGCCGACTGTTAATATCTGTGTGTGTGTGTGTGTGTGTGTGTGTTTGTGTGTGTTACAGAACACTTACACTAATGCAGAGAAGCTTCTGGAAGCAGCAGATCAGCTGGCTCAGTCTGGAGAGTGTGAGGAGGAGGAGATCTACCAGGCAGCCCGAGACCTGGAGCTCCGCATGCAGGTACATCTGAAGGGAAAGGGGACGGTGAGGTTGTTTTCATGCTGTTTGTCGGAGTTGTTTACATGGTTTGCATATGTCGCAGGCGTTCATTCAGCGGGTTGAACAGAGGAAGCTGCTCCTGGACCTGGCTGTGTCTTTCTACACACATACAAAGGAGGTAATATGTGCACTGTAGGATACTCAGGCTGAAGTACTTCCAACCATTTTCAACAACAGTTCACCCTTTCTTTCCTCTTTCCATCTTTCCACTCTCCCTAGCTCTCGGTGTGGATGGAAGGCCTTCAGAAGCAGCTCTCCTCAGATGTTCTTGGTTGCCCGGACACCATGGAGGCTCTGCAGACTTTAATCAGCCAGCAACAGCAGCAGCAAGCCAACACACAGGTATCCGCCCACTTTTCACCTCTGATGTGAAATCTAACCTCATCATAACAAGCTAACACTTCCGGAACTCTTACACCTAACTTCTAACCTTCACACTAACCCTAACTCTAACCCTGACCCACAGGAAGCTGCGATGAGTGTCATCCGGGAAGGAGAAGACCTCATCCTGCAACTCAGGTACACAGAGTGGGTGTGCTTGTAAACACCACACAAGTGCATGTGTTTGTTTCACCGCCAGAGTAGTTCAGGGTCATGCATGGAGCCAGGAAATGCAGGACTGCAGCTCTGTAGGACTGAACTTGCCTACCGCTGGTTTAGAACTTATGGCTGTTTTTTTATGTGGGTAGGTATAGTTTGAGGCGTTTAGAAGATGTAGGTCTTTTTGTTTTTAAGAAGATGGTGAACGTGTGGATGATTTTTTCTACTTGCAACCTCAGGGCTTGTTTGTTTTCAGGCTTGTGTTGACTGATCTGTTGGTCAGTGTGTGGGTGCTTTACCTTTTGAGATTATAAATAATGTGCAAGTCCACTTGTAAAATGTGTGGACAGTGTGTAGATACAGATTTGCTTCAGGTTTGTTTAAAACATTATCCAAACTTTGAGGATGCGGTTGCTTACAGGTCTAATCTGTATTTAGGTTGCTGTAACTTCATTTGTTTTTTTCCGATGGTTTAAATTTTTGGTTTGTCGAACCTTTTATTTCCTGTGGTTTTGTCTTGATGCAAGTGATTTGTTGTCAGATAATTTGTGGGTATGTTTGTCTCAGGCCCCAGGGCAGCTCGGTGGCCCATGTGGAGTGGGTTCTGCAGCAGTTGGAGGAGTCCCATGCTCAGCTTGAGGAACTTTTCCACCAAAGGAAGATCCGGCTGGACATTTACCTGCAGCTACGCATACTGCAGCAATGCACGCTGGAGGTGCGTTTACATTTTACTCTTCTCCCATATTATCCTTGAATCTCTTGGACTGGATCAAAGCTGTATTTTTTGTACCTCTATGTTTCCTAGGTAACGGGTGAAATGGATGCCTGGAAACAGGATCTCCAAAAGCAGTCCCAGGACTTTTCTTCTGAGAAGCTAGCATCGGCACGGCTAGCTGAAACAAACCAGGACAAGCTAAACCAGGACAAGCTAGCATTGGGCCAGTCACGTCTGGTGGAGGCTAGCCCCGAGGCGCTAACGCTAGCACAGCAGCGTATTCACAGGTTAGCATGTGAGGACATCTTCCGGAACTGTCTCTAAAATGTTTGTTAGACATGCTTTCACTGAGGGACTGATTAATCTGCAGGCACATGGAGCGGAGGCTGGCAATGAACAACATGGTTTATGAGGTCATCCAGCAAGGTCATGACCTTCAGCAGTACATCACAGAAGTACAGGCATCAGGTAAAAGTCTTACTGTTGCTGATCTGATTTTTACATGGCCTAGGGTACAGGCTTAGGGTTGAGGCTTAGAAAGGCTTAGAAAGGGGCTATAAGAACAGAGCCCAGAGACCATGTTAGAGGTCATAGCGGTGATGGAGATGCTATACTCCACCCAAAACTCTGTTACCATGTAAACAAGAGACCAAAGCTCAACTAAATCTTTGTGTTTTACGGTTTCAGTGTCGTTGTGTAAATGGTGCTTTCGTCTAGTGTGTCTGTAGTATTTTAAGGACTTCAAATCCCTGTTTTCACCAAGGGGTCCTACCCTGTAAGGGATGTTTCCGGATTCAGTTTTCTGCGTTTCCACAGGCAAAAACTGGGAAAGGTGCCAGAATATCTGATCTGACTTTAAGATTTTTAGGGATCCTTCTGTTGAGGTCCTAATCTTACCTATCCAACCATTAAGGGTGGAGCTTGACACACTGATTGGTGGACAGATCATCACTTCCTGTGTGACTCAGCAATAAGCAGGAACAGCTCCATGTTTAAATATACAGTGAATTTATTGTTGTTTAAAGGAACATGACATCCTGCTGGATGTCCACCATTCTCCTTTCTTTCTGTGTCACCCTCTCGTTCATCATAATTCAAGAAAGTTGTCCCTCCGCTATGACGTCACGTTATTACATAGCTGACACATCACTGTCCGGCTTATACCTCGCCTGGGGGGTAAGGGTACCCCTGCTGTGGAAATAACTTGGATCAGAGTTTACTGAGCCAAACGGTCCTGTCTCCGACCGGATACCTTGGTGGAAACAGCGTTCTAGATGGCTGTGATGGTTCTTTAGGAAAAGCAGAAACCAAGACTTACAGTGTGAAAGCAAACAGCACATCCGTAGGAGGAAGTAACGTAGATCGAAATGATGGATACCTGGCTGCCTCCTGCTGCTCATACTGGAAAGATTCTGGTGAAAAAATAGTTGCTCCATGGTTTAATCCTGGTGAATGAGCCGTTTTTGGTTTTTGTCGATCAATTAGCTGGGCTTTCTTCTTCCTCCTGCTTTTTTCTTGGTGGTCAGTGGTCGTTTGGAGCAATACCCTCCATGGTGAGCAGTGTGATGATGTCCAGGCAGTTTGAGGTAGTGTGAAAGCAAACTAAACAAAAGGAAGGAACAACATTTCTGGGCATTTCCTGGCC
Source organism: Melanotaenia boesemani (assembly GCF_017639745.1). Lineage (NCBI taxonomy): Eukaryota > Metazoa > Chordata > Actinopteri > Atheriniformes > Melanotaeniidae > Melanotaenia > Melanotaenia boesemani. Next base: position 5,545,887 of record NC_055705.1, on the reverse strand, counting down.
AGTCGAGTCAATGCACCCAAAGGTTCTCTGTGAAAAGTTTTAATGTTTCTCAAGGGTTCCCTATAGAAAACTTTTGTGGGTCATTCTGGAGTAATTATCAAAGAAAGGACCTTCTGAAGTATCCATAGGTCTTTTTGTGTGTTTCAGGGTTCCAAGTCTGCCGCTGAGGGTTTGTAAGGTTATCTAGAAGAGCTCTGAGGGCTTAATGTATTTTTAATGGATGGGAGGGACCTTCTGAGGATTTTTTAAATGCTCTTAGAGACTCCTAGGTAGTGCTTCGAAAGTTTCTCAATGGATGGAAGAGAGTGCAAATATTCATAAACAGATAAGTGGGATCTGTAAAGGTGGTCCTTAAGATATCCGAAGGGATTTCAGCTACATTCGAGAGGGTCAAGCGATGCTTGGCTGTTCTTGTTCAGGAGTCAGTGGGACATCTCCGGGACTTAGCTAAACATTCCTGCTATTTCTGGTAGTGGTTGACAAAGGTGATAGAAATTTCCTTACACCAGGCTCATGCTGTCTTTGAAGTGGAAAGGATTTAATTTTGGGGTTTGTAGTTTTCGGTTAGGGTGAGCATCAAGGATGTGACAGTGTGAGACAACCAGAGACTGGCTAAGGGACGACCAGGAAGCGAAGTGATTATCAGTTTAAAATAATTGTAATATTATGTCTTGTTCATTACGTTGGATCATTTACTGAAGAGAATGAAATTAACAGCAGCAGCGCCGCAGTCTGGACAGTTCACACATACGCTGATGATATAAGGGGTGGAAGGTGGGGGGCAGAGAGGATAATGGGAGAGGGGGAAAGGGGAACAGGGTTGCTATGGAAACTGCTCTCTGAAGCACACAGCTGGTCCCCATGGAAACCAGCTTATTGAATTTGCCATGGAGACACACACACAAGCAAATACACGCATCCATGCATGAACACACACATGCAGAGCCATGCACAAACACACATGTACACAGCTGTATTACTATACTTGTGCAGAGCCCTCGCTGCCACGGCATCCTCCTTTAGACGGTCTGAAATGTGCTCGTCTCTGTGTGTCAGGTGTGGAGCTGTCGGAGGTGGAGGGGGGCCTCTCCTCTCAGGTGGAGGAGATGCAGCGCCTACTGCAGGACAAACAAAAGGAACTGCAGCAGATTGCAGATAACACACACACACATCTGGAGCAGAACCTGCAGCTGAGGCACCTGCAGAGCCAGGTCAAACAGGTAAGTCACGCATGACAAAACTAGTCCTGTTTGGACCAGAGAGGACTGTCTCAACCTCTCTTTGGCCTCCTTCAGGTCCTGGGCTGGATATCGGAGGGGGAGGTGATGCTGTCGTCCTGCATGTTGAACTCCAGCTGTCTGTCTGAAGCCGAGCAGCTGCAGAGGGAGCATGAGCGCCTCCAACAGGCCATAGAGGTCACTGCACTACACGTGTTTTCTAGGACTCTGTATTACAGATCGCCTGGTTTGATGCTTGTCCAGATCTTTTTTATCATTCCAGTAATGTGAAAACTGTATCAGCTGTTTCTGCTTCCGACTCTGAGAGCAAAGAAATGTGCAGCTTACCAGCTCAGCTAAAGAAAGTCCTGGGGGACTCCTGCTAGACTCTGAATACCTGGCTCTCATCCACAGGATGAGGCTGATGTGTCAGTCTGTCACTGAGGACAGAGGTTACCACGGCAACTGGACACAGATGAGGGCTTCATACACAGATTCCTTCTTCTCAGCTTGATACAGAGTTTCTGGCTTAAAGGGAAAAACTTGTGCTTGTCTTAAAATAGAACGTAGCCTAAAAACGATCAAAGGTGCTCTGTAGTGTTAGATCAGAAATACTATAAAGCAGATCTTCATCAGGGGGAGTGTTTGCTGTGGCTCACACACCCGATAAAATAAAATAAATAAAATAAAAATAGACAGAAATTAAAAAAGAAAAAATAAATATAAAGAATCAAAAAGAAGATGGTATAGGTAAATATATAAAAAAGATAAAAACAGAAAAAAAAGAAAAAGAAAAATAAGAATTATTTTTTTAAAATAAATAAGTAAATAAAATTTAAATTTTTTTTCAAAGAAATTAAAAAAAGAAACAAAAAAGCAACACCAAAACATCCAAGATCAATCTTTTATTGACCATGTGTTTAAAAGATTCAGAACTTTTTTATTTTACAAAATACATTTTATCGACTGTCAACATTTATCTGATTTTTTAAATTTAGTTTTATACTCATTTACTTCTATAAAGGCTAAAGTGCCTTTGATCATTTTGGCCACTTCTCTTTTTAACTTTAAACCAGAAGCTCTGCATCAATCTGAGAGGAAGTCAGTACACCTTAAGTTTAAAAACTGCACCAGCAGAGGTCACCATGAGGACCCAGACCTGCTTCCAGAGCCAGTGTTTTCTGATAAACAGAAGAGACTCAGAGGAATTAAGACTGTGGACATGTTGTCTTCCAGGCTCTCCTCCATGCTGACTCCCTGCAGAGGACCCATCAGGTGGCTCTGGCCCTGCAGCAGAGAGCAGAGCTGCTGGTCAGGTACGATTCTGTCTCTGTCACATCTCAACCGCCCAACCTGTACATGAAGGAGCCGGTGGGCGACAGCGGAGAGAAAAACTCCTTCCAGAAACCTCCAGCAGGTTTCTGTGGTAGTTAAATCAATGTTTCTTTTAAGACAAATGAAACAGCATCATTTTGTGCCGGTGCTTTAAGTCTAAGCTTATCCATCAGATGGTTGAGATGTTTCTATGCTAATGTCATTTAAAGTCAGTTTGCAGCAGTTTACAGGGAGTAAACCAGGCCTTGTGGTAATGTGGCTGTAACTACCCTAACCCAAAGGAAAGCAGAGGCATGCTTCCTGATCATAAACCCAGTCCCCCTCTACCCCCCTTCAGGTCAGGCCACTATGATCCAGATGCAGTGAGGTCTTGTGCCCAGACGGTGGCGCTGCACTGGCAGACTCTGATGCTGAGGATAGAGGACAGGCTCAAACTGGTCAACGCATCTGCCGCCTTCTACAGAACATCACAGCAGGTACACTGAGCAACCAGCAGAGGGCGCCAGACTCGAAGCTTAGGTACAATCAGCGGTTAGCCACGGTGTTTACATCTGCAGTGATCCTGTGCATCTACCTGCCTGTTTCCAGGTGTGTGGGGTCCTGGAGAGTCTGGAGCAGGAGTACCGCAGGGAGGAGGACTGGTGTGGAGGAGGGGAGAGGCAGCCGGAGCAGCTGGTGCCCCTCATCAACAAACACATGGAGCAGAAGGAGGCCTTCCTAAAGGTGAGGAGAACCAGAAAATTTTCACCATCAGTCGGTTCCAGGTTACGTAGCACCGAGTACTAAGTTAAGGTATAAGGGAAAAAAATCATCAGGGTGTTTTCTGAAGTTAGAATTCCTTTCATCATCTCCACTGTGGCATCAGGCTTGTTGCTAACATAGATGCTAAAACTAAGCTTACATTTTACAGCGGCTCATCTCTCCAGGTGTGTTTTAGGGTGGTTGAAGGTGGGTGTGATGGATCTTGCTTTAACGTTGCAGTTCGCTGGTCTTTTATGAAATTTTTACACCCAGAAGTTATGATGAAAGGTGGAGGTGTGCTCTCTGGGGCTGATGTAGTTTTTATTCATCTGTGTTTGTGTGACATCAGAGTTAAATCTGAGGAAATTAATCACATCCAGCAGACAGGAGTTCAGACAGAGAGGACTTCAGGAAGAAAAAATTACAAATGAAAGATTTTTCATGAGTCTCAAATCAGGAATCAGAGTCTGAAGTTAAAGGAGATGAGACATGCTCGAGTATCCCCTCTGCTCTGTAGGCAGCATCAGGGATCTGAACACCACCAGACAGATACCAGACTATCACTAAACCTGTTCGAAGCGCACTGCAGTGGTCGAGGCAGGTGACAACCTTTACCTGTAGCAGGAGGCATACTGAGTCAGATCTTTTCTTCTGTTTTGAAATGCATGGTAACACAACCATGTACTTATTGAGAAGAAGAAAAATGTTTTAAATTCTCTCTGTTGTGAGGGTTTCTAAGCATTCTTGGGGAGTCTCTTGAACAATCTGGTGTAATCGACTGGAAAAATTCAGGAAGTGTCTGGTGTTAATGTCCTTTAATGATCTCAAGTAGTCATTATTTCTCTTTATAATCACCTCAAGCCCATTAAATGTTCCATGTACTGATAGAGTCCCTAACAGTCTTCTTCTGTGGTGACAGGCCTGTACTCTGGCAAGGCGGAATGCTGAGGTTTTCCTCAAGTACATTCATCGCAACAGTGTTACCATGGCGAACATCTCCGGCCACAGCGTCACTGTCTCCGGAGTAACCGGGGTCACTGAGGTCACTGGGCACTCCAGGGTGCCTGAGCAACAAGTCAAAGGTGAACAAAAAACATGCTTCCACTCAAATGCTCACACGTGGTTTAGAGGGATCCTGGACTTCCAGTGGAGCCAGGATAGAGCCCTGAGGGACGCCACAGATGAATGATTTCTATATGCAGTCATTATGGTGGCGCTTTAACTGATACAAGTGTATCTGTGTGCTCAGGTATCCTGAGTGAGCTCCTCCAGAGGGAAAACAGAGTTCTTCATTTCTGGACTTTGAAGAAACGTAGACTGGATCAGTGCCAACAGTATCTGATGTTCCAGACCCACGCCCAACAGGTAGATGAGCCATCCACCGAACGATCAGCTAGAATTTTTTTTATTATAAAACTTGTGATTACTGTAAGTCATGAAACTGAATGAAAACGTTATAAAGTTAGAAATCTAGTGCCTCTAAGGTCTATTTTGGTCCCTTTGTAGTATTTCCATTGCCCATCCAAAAAAAGAGTCCCACTCTAACATGTTGTACCTCCTTTATCTCTGATTCCAGCAGCATTCTCTGTGGCATTGTTTCAATTAGATTCTATGTCACAACATTTATTTCCGATCAGAGTTGCATAAATTCTTCCCCAAGATCTTGTAGTGATGATGTAGTGATGTAGAGAATCAGACCTCCCACAGATCCCAAATATCCTCAATGGGGTTCAGGTCTGGACTCTGTGGTGAACAATCTATGTGTCTCCTGTTCCCTGAACCACTCTTTCACAGTCTGAGCCCCATGAATCCTGACACCGTGCCATCAGGGAAGATGGAATAACTTGTTCATTCAGTATATTCAGGTATCAGCAGACCTCATTCTTTGAACATATAATGTAGCTGAACCTAGACCTGAACCTAGACCTGACCAACTGCAGCAACTCCCGGTCATAGACTGCTCCCACAGGCTTGTACAGTAGCATTAGGCATGGTGGCTGCATCACTTCATCCTCCTCTCTTATTACTCTGGAATCGGGTAGACCTGGACTCATCAGACCACATGACGTTCTTCCATGGCTCCAGAGTCCAGTCTTTATGCTCCCTAGCAACCTGAAGCCTTTTTCTCTGTTAGCCTCACTGATTAGTGGTTTTCTTCTGGCTACACAGCTGTTCAGTCCCTTGAGTTCCTTCACATTGTTCATGTGGAAATGTTCTAACCTTCACTATTAAACATAGTCCTGAGTTCTACTGCTGTTTTTCTTCCATCTGGTTCCATCAAATGTTGAAGTGACCCCCGATCACCATCATTCAGGATGTTTTTCTGACCACATTTCTTCCTGGAAGACGATGGTTCCCCACCATCCTTCTAGTGTTTAATAATGCGTTAGACAGTTCTGAACCCAGTTTAGTAGTTTCTGCGTCTCATTAGATGTTTTCTCTGCTTGATGCCGACAATCTGACCCTTCTGAAACAGACCAACATTTTTTCCACGACCACGGATGTGTCTTTCCACATGGCTGTTTAAGAAACGAGAAGCTGCTCGTTGCATCAGTTGGGGTTAAATAACTTGTTCCAGCTGAAAGATCATCCACGCAGGAATCATCCAATGGGAGGCTCTTACTTGTTTCCTTGGATAAATTGATGTGATGACTTTTTTTTGGATGGGCTTTGTAGTTTTCAACAACTTTCTGAGCTACTACATATAAGCTACACTTATTTTCATTCCAGGCAATGGATTGGCTGCAGCAGTCAGGTGACCACTACCTGGCAACGCACACATCGCCGGGGGCAACAATGACTGAGACGCAGGATCTACTGAACCAACATAGAGAGTTCTGCATTTCTGCTAAGGTTGTTTTTTTGGGAGAGTTTCTGAATTCAACCAATCAGATTTACGATGTTTTTTTTCTGAGAGTTGTTAACCCACGATGCCTCATTACATCGTTTCTCAGCATACACAGGAGAAGGTTCACCTGCTAATCCAGCTAGCCGAAAGCATGCTGGCTAAAGGCCATGCCCACCGCACCGAGCTGCGCCGCTGCGTTTCCACGGTGGACAAACGTTACCGTGACTTCACCGTCAGGATGGGACAGTACCGCCACCTGCTGGAGGCAGCGCTGGGGGGATGCTCCCAGGTGAGGGGGTACACTGGGGCTTTCATTCCCTGGAGGCTGGAGCAGCTTGTACTGATGAGTGTGTGCTGTACGGTGTCCCCATCAGGACAATAAAGACTTGGAGCTGGAGCTGATCCCCAACAGTTTGTCGGACTCGGACCCTGAGGTCAACCTGTCAGACCCGAGTCACCAGGTCAGCGACGAGAAGAGACGCTCCGCCCGCAAGAAAGAGTGAGTAGAGGTTGTTTTATTGATAAAAGCAGCAGCAGCAGCTTGTTTTTCTAACACCTGTGTGTGTTGTCAGGTACATCATGGCTGAGCTCCTCCAGACAGAAAGAGTGTATGTCAGAGACCTGCAGGAGTGCATCGAGGTACAGCAAAGATGTGTTTCAGCCTGTAAACTGTAGGATGACATGGTGCTGTAATACTGCACAGCTCTTCCTGATGGTGACACTGTTTTCTGCTTCAGACGTACCTGTGGGAGATGACCAGTGGCTCAGAGGACATCCCGCCTGGCCTCACCAACAAGGACGATGTTGTGTTTGGAAACATTCAGGACATCTACGAGTTCCACAACAGGTACCACTAAATATACTGCAAATATGACAACATGAAGGAGTGAAAACATTGATGCATGCGCAACAAAACAAAAACATCTGGCACATCATGAGTTCCCTGAGAAATTGTATTTTAAAATGAACCACAGTCACACAAATCCAACACAAGTTCTACAAGAAGTGCAGAGTAATAATCTGCATTATTGCATCATCTATAACACCAACTCCACAAAACGCAGAACTCTGTGCAAAATGGAAATGAAACAGAACCTCATCAGGTCATATTTTATTCCCAGTAGAAGAACAACAACAACATGTCAGTTGATGGAACTGAGACATTTCACCATGTGATGGAAAATATGAGCTCATGGTGAATCTGATGCAGCAACACGTCTGGAAAAAGTAGTTCCAGGGTGATGTTCAGCATGGTGTAAAAAGTAGTTCCAGGGTGATGTTCAGCATGGTGTAAAAAGTAGTTCCAGGGTGATGTTCAGCATGGTGTAAAAAGTAGTTCCATGGTGATGTTCAGCATGGTGTAAAACGTAGTTCCAGGGTGATGTTCAGCATGGTGTAAAAAGTAGTTCCAGGATGATGTTCAGCACTGTGTAAAAAGTAGTTCCATGGTGATGTTCAGCATGGTGTAAAACGTAGTTCCATGGTGATGTTCAGCATGGTGTAAAAAGTAGTTCCACGGTGATGTTCAGCACGGTGTAAAAAGTAGTTCCACGTTGATGTTCAGCACGGTGTAAAAAGTAGTTCCAGGGTGATGTTCAGCATGGTGTAAAAAGTAGTTCCAGGGTGATGTTCAGCATGGTGTAAAAAGTAGTTCCAGGATGATGTTCAGCACTGTGTAAAAAGTAGTTCCATGGTGATGTTCAGCATGGTGTAAAAAGTAGTTCCATGGTGATGTTCAGCATGGTGTAAAAAGTAGTTCCACGGTGATGTTCAGCACGGTGTAAAAAGTAGTTCCATGGTGATGTTCAGCACGGTGTAAAAAGTAGTTCCAGGGTGATGTTCAGCTTGTTGGAAAAAGTAGTTCCAGGGTGATGTTCAGCATGGTGTAAAAAGTAGTTCAAGGGTGATGTTCAGCTTGTTGGAAAAAGTAGTTCCAGGGTGATGTTCAGCATGGTGTAAAAAGTAGTTCAAGGGTGATGTTCAGCTTGTTGGAAAAAGTAGTTCCAGGGTGATGTTCAGCATGGTGTAAAAAGTAGTTCAAGGGTGATGTTCAGCACGGTGTAAAAAGTAGTTCCAGGGTGATGTTCGGCACGGTGTAAAAAGTAGTTCAAGGGTGATGTTCAGCATGGTGTAAGAAGTAGTTCCAGGGTGACGTTCTGCACGTCTGGAAAAAGTAGTTCCACGGTGATGTTCAGCATGGTGTAAAAAGTAGTTCCAGGGTGATGTTCAGCATGGTGTAAGAAGTAGTTCCAGGGTGACGTTCTGCACGTCTGGAAAAAGTAGTTCCACGGTGATGTTCAGCATGGTGTAAAAAGTAGTTCCAGGGTGATGTTCAGCATGGTGTAAGAAGTAGTTCCAGGGTGACGTTCTGCACGTCTGGAAAAAGTAGTTCCACGGTGATGTTCAGCATGGTGTAAAAAGTAGTTCAAGGGTGGTGTTCAGCATGGTGTAAAAAGTAGTTCAAGGGTGATGTTCAGCATGGTGTAAGAAGTAGTTCCAGGGTGACGTTCTGCACGTCTGGAAAAAGTAGTTCCACGGTGATGTTCAGCATGGTGTAAAAAGTAGTTCCAGGGTGATGTTCAGCATGGTGTAAGAAGTAGTTCCAGGGTGACGTTCTGCACGTCTGGAAAAAGTAGTTCCACGGTGATGTTCAGCATGGTGTAAAAAGTAGTTCCAGGGTGGTGTTCAGCATGGTGTAAAAAGTAGTTCCAGGGTGGTGTTCAGCACGGTGTAAAAAGTAGTTCCAGGGTGATGTTCTGCACTGTGTAAAAAGTAGTTCCAGGGTGGTGTTCAGCAGGTGTAGCATCTTCTTCTTCTAACATGTCTGGAAACATCTGGGAAGTGAGGAGACCAGTTGCTGGAGTTTTAGGAGAGGAATGTTGTCCCATTCTGATCTGATGCAGGATTCTAGCTGCTCTACAGTCCTGGACCTTGGTTGCTGGATTTCTGCTTCCATGAAGCTCCAGATGTTGTGTACTGGTGAAAGGTCTGGACTCCAGGCAGGCCAGTTCAGCAGCCGGACTCTTCTCCTGTGAAGCCATGCTGCTGTGATGGATGCAGGATGTGGTTCAGCATCGTCTTGCTGAAATCTGCAAGGTCTTCCCTGAAAGAGACGTTGTCTGGATGGGAGCAGATGTTGCTCTAAAGCCTCCATGTACTTTTCAGCATTGATGGAGCTTCACAGATGTGGAAGCTGTCCACGCCATAGACACTAATGCAGCGTCATCCCATCAGAGATGCAGCTTTTCACCTGTCCACTGATAACAAGCTGGATGCTCCCTCTCCTCTTTAGTCTGCAGGACACGCCGTCCATGCTTTCCACAAACTACTTCACATCTTCATCCAGGTTTCCACTTTGCCTCAGACCCTTTTAAATGAGCTTTGGTCCAGAGAAGACGGAAGAAGCTGGTTCTGGATCCTGTTCACATCTGGCTTCTTCTCTGCATGATGGAGCTTTAACCTGCATTTGTGGGTTTCAGGGTGAACTGCGTTCGCAGATAGCGGTTTCTGGAAGTCTTCCTGAGTCCATGCAGTGGTTTCCAGTAGAGAATCATGTCTGCTTTTAATGCAGAAGATCACCAGCATCCAGCCTGGTCCCCAACACACAGAGATTCCTCCTGATCCTCTGAATCTTCTGATGATATTCTACACTGTAGATGGTGGATCTTCAAAGTCTGAGGAACATTTTTCTGAAATTTTTCCAGTTTTAGATCCAGTTAGTCTCCGATTGGTGAACCTCTGTCCATCTTTCCATCTGAGAGACTCTGCCTCTCTGAAATGCTCCTTTTATACCCAGTCATGTTAATTTTACTGTTACATGTGACATGTTACTTACTATCAGCTCATATTTTCCATCACATAATGAAATGTCTCAGTTTCACCATCTGACATGTTGTTGATCTTCTACTGGGAGTAAAATATGGATGGAGGAGATTTATAAATCCTTCTGTTTTCATTTACACAGATTTTAGAACCGGTGTTGTACATCATGAAGTCGGCTTGTTAGTTTGTTCCTGCAGATCATTTTCAGTGAAGTAATGCAGAACTTTGTGTTTGTCAGTATTTTCCTGAAGGAGCTGGAGAACTACGAACAGCTTCCTGAGGACGTGGGACACTGCTTCGTTACCTGGGTAACCAGAGCTGCTCGGCCTTATTTCTATGAAAACCTGCATCACAGAGCAGAAGCCTAAATCTGTCTGTGGTTTCATCTCTTCAGGCTGATAAGTTCCACATGTATGTGACGTACTGCAGGAACAAACCGGACTCCAGTTTACTGATCCAGCAACACGGCGTGGGATTTTTCGAGGTCATTTTAAACCCTTTTTATTTAGCTTAGGTCTGACCCTCCTGGACTCAGTCTTTGACTACATGAGTACAGCATCTCACAGCTTCTGAGATGGAGATTTACAGTCCAGACGGAGGGGAGTCTAGTCCAGAGGCAGGTTTTGGATCTAACAGGGAATTAACACGACCAAGTCTGAAATCAGACTCCTGGCAAAACTGGACTAAGTCGGTGCTCAGCCAGCCAGTCATTTAAAGATGCTGTCCTGCAGGTCCTGATCTTACCCTGCTGAATAATAACCTGTTCATTTTGTGTTTGCAGGAGGTCCAGAGGAGACACGCTTTAGCAAACTCCATCTCCTCAGCTCTCATTAAACCAGTCCAGAGGATCACCAAATACCAGCTTCTGCTCAAGGTGAACACACTGTTCACTCAGAACATGAGGTCCAGAGACTCTGGGATCAGAACGGCTTCTGTTTTTCTCTCTTCTGTTTGTAAAAAACAACTCTGAGGGATTTTAAAGAGAGCAGCTTCCAGTCTGACGCAGTGTGTGTGGAGCCGGCAGGACTCGGGGTGTGTGCCGGGAATACTGAAAGAAAAACCGTCTGAAAACTTTCTGTAATCTGAGCTGGAGGCTGAAGCTGCCATCTACACTACTACAAACAAGTCCTGGTCTTGGACCAGAAGACAAGTCCCTGATTCCACTGCCAGACCAAATATCATTACCCTCAGACACAGCACATCTGATGATGCTGAAAGTCATTTTCTGTTGCTCTGTTGGTGGCGTGTCCTCGTGTGGTTGCCACGGCGACCTGGGCGAATCCTTCTCTCTAGTCCAGGACAGACCTGCCAGATTGCATGTTACATGCTAATGGTGCAGCCAGCAGGAAACTAGAAAATGATGCTGACTGTCGTCTCACAGTTTTAGTCTAGAAACAGATTTGTCCTGGTGTCTGCCTGATCACCATGTGTGTTTGCAGGAGCTGCTGGCCTGCTGTGAGGAGGGTAAAGGGGAGATAAAGGAAGGCCTGGATGTGATGCTGAGCGTCCCGAAGAGAGCAAATGATGCGATGCATGTCAGCATGTTGGAAGGTAGACCTTAGCTAAACATTTCAGACCACGTTTCTTCAGGTTCTGTCTCTCTGGTCTCTGGTATGAAATAATATCACCTGTCCTCCATGTGATGCACCGGCAGGTCTGGAGGAAGGTTTGGAGGTGCAGGGCGAACTCCTCCTGCAGGACTCCTTCCTGGTCTGGGAGCCGAAATCTCTGATCAGAAAGGGACGAGACCGACACCTTTTCCTCTTCGAGCTGTCGCTCATCTTCAGCAAGGAGATGAAAGACTCGTCTGGACGGACCAAATACCTCTACAAGAGCAGGCTGAGGGTAGCTCGCAGCTTTAAACACAGACTAAAACCAAATAAATAGCGAATATAAAAAAATTGACATGAAAGTAAAACTTTATCTTTTAGATGTGATTATTTTAGGTCTTTATTCTGTTTCTAAAGGCAAACTTCTTCATTGAATCTACAACCACAATTTCAAACAGTTGAATCACTGTGGAAAACATAAATCCGATCAGATCATATTTTATTTCTAGTAGAAGGTCAACAACATGAAACTGGTTCACCAATCTGAGACAAACTGGATCTAAAATTGGAAGAATTTCAGAAAAATGTTCCTCAGACTTAGACGATCCACCATCTACAGTGTAGAATATCATACAGAATCAGAGAATCAGGAGGAATCTCTGTGCAAAAGCTCATTTAAAACGGTCTGAGGCAAAGTGGAAACCTGGATGAAGATGTGAACTAGTTTGTGGAAAGCATGGACGGCGTGTCCTGCAGACTAAAGAGGAGAGGGAGCATCCAGCTTGTTATCAGTGGACAGGTGAAAAGCTGCATCTCTGATGGGATGGGGCTGCATTAGTGCCTATGGCGTGGGCAGCTTCCACATCTGTGAAGCTCCATCAATGCTGAAAAGTACATGGAGGTTTTAGAGCAACATCTGGAACTACTGTTTTTTAGACGTGTTGCTGCATCAGATTCACTATCAGCTCATATTTTCCATCACATGGTAAAATGTCTCAGTTTCACCATCTGACATGTTGCTGATCTTCTACTGCGAATAAAAAATGACCTGATGAGATTTATAAATCTGGGTTTATTTATTGTTTTAACTGTAGTATTTGAGGAGACTGAATTAATACTGAATGAGGTGTAACTTGAACTACTGAAGACTGTGTGAACATTAAGCATAAAGCCAGGGGATGCTTCAGGTGACTTGTTCACGAGGACGTGCTCCTGCTGTTGGTCTACAAAGGTAACTCAGTCCTCATAAGCTGGCGAGGGAACAGGTCCAGGTCCAGCTAAACTAGTCTAAAACTGAAATCTAAAGTAAAACTACTGTTTCTGTGTCAGACGTCTGAGCTGGGTGTGACAGAGCACATAGAAGGAGATCCCTGCAAGTTCGCCCTGTGGGTTGGACGAACACCCACCTCCGACAACAAGACTGTCCTGAAGGTACGTGCACACCTGTTATTAACATTCGTTTACATTTAAACCTCTTGCTCATGTCTTTATCTGTTTCTCAGGCGGCATCGTTGGAGCTGAAGCAGGAGTGGGTTCGCAGTATCCGACAGGTGATCCAGGAGAGGCGGGGTCACCTGCGGGGGGCACTGAGGGAGCCCATCCCCCTCCCCAAGACACCCAACCCCACCCTGGGACGACAGCGCAGCATCACCCGCAGGTCAGGAGACACAACTGTGATTAAGATTAATGAAGTGTGTCAGAATCTGGAATAATAACAGGCCTACCGTGTGATCACATGACCTGCCCACCCTGATCAATTTTGAACACTCTGGCAAAGATATGCTGTTATAATTGAGCCAGTAAATAGTTTAACATTGTCTTGCTGAAATTCCCCAGCACACAGAGATTCCTCCTGATTCTCACTTGTTTATATCATACTCTCTGCACTAAATTCCTGGTTTAAACACCACCATGGTAAACACTGCACAGCACAGAACTTGCGCGGATTCCAAGAAAAAACTTAGGACACTTTGTAAAATGTAAATAAAAACACAATAAATGATTTAGCCGGGACGCATGGAAAACCTGCAGGATTGTGGCTCTTGAGGACCGTCGTTGACCACCCCTGTTCTACACTGTAGATGTTTGAGCTTCAGAGGCTGAGGAATATTTTTCTGAAATTCTTCCAGTTTTACATCCAGTTTGTCTCAGATTGGTGAACCTCTGTCCATCTTTCCATCTGAGAGACTCTGCCTCTCTGAAATGCTCCTTTTATACCAGTCATGTTACTGACCTGTTACCAGGTAACCTGGTTAGTTTCAAATGCTCCTCCAGGTGTTTCTGGTTTGTACCAGTTACTTTTCCAGCCTTTTGTTGCATCAGATCTGTTGCTCTAATAAAACCTGGATTCTCCATTAACAGAATAGCTGATAAATAAAATGAATTTAAGTTTTGATTCTTAAAAACGTCCATAAAACCAAAGGACTCGGGTATAAGTGAATACTTACATGTGACGTGTCCCCACACCTGTGTCGTTTCCAGGGAGACGAGCGAGGACGCAGACAGTCTGGGTGATGCCAGCAGTCAGCCCGACACCGTCTCCATCGCCTCCAGGACGTCTCAGAACACCGCCGACAGCGACAAGGTGAACACACACACACACGAACACACATGAGCACACTGCACTTTCAGAGGGGTGTGTGGGTATGACCTCATCGCAGCTGCAGCTGGATGGGTGTGTGTGTTTTGGTGTGTGTCTGAGGGAGTTTCCTCTGCTCAGACTCCGAGAAGCTTTAACGTCTCCGCTCTGCTGACGAGGTACGTTTGTTTTTATTTACCTGCTGCGGGGGGGGGGGGTTAGCAGCCGTGACCTCTGATGTGCTGACGGCGAGCTACGGTCCCTTAGTTCTGTTCAGAGCCTGGAAACTTCAGCACGATGGACGAACATGTCCTGAGACATGAAACATGGTGAAAATGTGTCTGAAGAGATCAGGGCTGACACGTTCAGAAGATCCTGGAGCTCAGAGAAGTAGAGACAGCTGAGCCCGGACCGGCCGACGGGACGAGCGGGACATTTCCCTGAGGCTCTACATCAGTGCGGCTGATTGGCCGTCCTGGTTCTGGCATCCACACACAAACAAAATGATTTGTTCTATTAGCCTTTACTAACAGGCTCACGCCGATCGATCAGTAGCCTGATTAAGATTAAAGATTAACCAACACGAGCAAAGCAGGCGGAGCTGGAACAGCTGAGAGGACAAGCTGATGGAGGGAAGGGGAGCAGAGAGGAGCCTTCCCAGAAATAGAAGAAGTTCAGGATGAGAGTTCTGGTTGTTCCATTCCCACCAGCAGCAGCAACAGACGGGCTAATAAATCCAGGATCCAGGTGAGACGGCCGGAGAAGAGCTGCAGGTTTATAACACGACACCTGATTTCCTGCTGTCGTAGAAAAAACGTTGATGCTTGGTCTGTACACAGGTCCACATCTGTCCACGTCTGTCCACGTCTGTCCACATCTGTCCAGCTCAGAAACAGCTGGAAAATGAGCCAATGAGGAACATTTATTAGTCCAGGTTAAAAGCTGATCAGGAAGACTAAATCAGTGTGTTTGTCTGGTTGTAAATGATGTGATTCCAGCTTTATAAACTTGTTGGGTAAATATCATTAATGTGTAATAATTAATTTATCCTGTTTTAATGTCATCATTAATACAGCACTCCAGTTTTTACTGTAGGACTGAGCCTTTCGCCGAGAGTAGAGGACAAAAACATGGACTAGTGGTTTCTAGTTTGATGGGAATGTTGGTCTAGAATAATGAGCTGTGGTGATTACTTAGTCCATGTGTGTGTGCACGTTCTCTTGCACAAGTGTGAGCATGTGCATGCAGTATATGAGCTGGGGGCCTTTGACTCCCAGCCTGACTTGTCCCAGTCCGGCCCTGGAGACAGCAGGTTGCAGCACTTCTGCTCTCCCTCCTCCAATCACGAGGAAGAAGGGAGTAAAAATGAAAAATGAAATAGAAAAATACCTGAAAAATACTAAAATTTATTGTCAAAAACATATAAAAATCAACCAATACATAAAATTAAAAACATTTCTACAAATGCCGTTAAAAAAGAATTAAAATGTTCCTGAGGACATTTAAGCGTCTTAAAGCTGTTTCTTAAAATAACCGAAAAAAGCTAAAAAAAAGATAAATAATTAAAATCATTCTGATAGAAATCAAGAAGAAAAAAAAAGAAAAAATAGAAATAATAAAAATTCCATGAGTCAAAATAAACTAACTTGAATTATTTACACACACACACACACACACACACACACACACACACACACACACACATATATATATATATATATGGTGTTAAAGTTGTTAAATACTGTAAAACAGATGTATTTTCCAATAAGAAAATTTAATTAATGAAAAAATATAAAATTCCTTTGAGACAGAAACAAATTAAATACGCTAAAATTTAAAAGTGTATTAAAAATTTTATTTAAATTTAATAAAAAACAGAACAATAGAAAGTTTCTCCTAAAACATTTTACTGAAACCAAATTAAAGAGAAATTAAGAATAAACAGTGAGGCTAATTTAAATTTAAAACCATTATTTAGAACAGACAGGTCCGCGTTCTTGTGGCTGACCCCAGCCAGGGATCAGGTCCGTGTTTGCTGACTGGGACCGGGTCCGGTTCCTGCAGTCCCGCCTCTGGGGAAGGAAAAGCTCGTCCTTCCCGCCAGCTCAGCGTTGGTCTGGACGAAGCAGGGCTCCTCTGGACCAGGACCACAGCTGGCTTACATTAACTGGGAAACTCCCTCTTCTCCCTGCGGACCCTGACAGAGGGAGGGTTCCTCCCCCCAGCTGGAGCCCATGTGCTCGGGTTCACTATCAGTCAGCACGGAGTCGGCAGTAACCACGGCAACCTGGTCTCATTGTCCGCATCACATGATGGACCAGTGCAGCAGGAGGGCGCGTGGCTTACAGGTTTATACTGCATGTTGTGGCTGATCAGATACTGATCGTGCAGCTGATCTGATTGGAACTTTTTCTTCATGATGATGAGCATCCTGACTGGGTGATGATGATGGTGATGATGATGATGATGTGTCTGCAGCTGTCTGGAGGCTGTGAGTTAGTGGTGGTGCTGCTGGACTTCGCCGCCGGCGGACCAGGAGAGCTCGGTGTTCGCTGCGGTCAGACGGTGGAGCTGGTGGAGCGCTCGGCGGACCGGCCCGGGTGGTGTCTGGTCAGGACTACGGATCAGACGCCCCAGCAGGTAACCGCTACTGCGAGGGTATAAGAAAAGGGGGAGACACGCCTCTGCTTCACCTGTCTGAAACCACTCTGTTTCCTCACAGGAGGGTCTGCTGCCCATGAGCGCCCTCTGCCTGTCACACTCCCACAGTGCAGCCGACATGGAGGGGCTCATCCCGGCCTCCACCACATCCTCAAGCACCTCCTCCACCTGCACCACCACATCCTCTTCCTGCAACTCCTCCTCCACCACCACCACCTCCACCTCTAATTCCTCCTCTGCCGTTAGCACTGGGAAGGGTGAGTATCCAGATTACATCTGTCTTACTAGCGGGACTTGTTACCACACACAGCTGACAGATGCTAGTGATGCATCTCAGAGAAGCTTCTAGAAACACAAGATTCTGAATCCAGTAAAACATTGAAGTAGACGGTTTTGTTCTCAGGCTGCTGCAGCCACGAGGACAACATGCGTCTTCCCGTTTAAACATCCTCATTTCTAAACATCCTCAGTGTGAGCGCTGTACTGTTGTGATGTCCCACTTCCTGTCTCTCCCTCTCTGTCCCCATAAATATTTAAATCCATGTTTGTAAAGACCCTCAGGTCTTGTCCTGCAGCTGAATATGAAATATGTAAAGCATTTAGTCTCGTTTGCATCAACATCAGACTTTTTTCAGACAAGTCGACACATTCCAGACCGATCTGACTAAACCGGTTTATGGCAGGAGAGTCTGCTTCAGATCCACTGGTTCCACTGGAATTAAACTAAACATACGACCCTTAAAGGTCCAGTGTGTAGAATTACTGACATCTAGTGGTAAAGATGGGTATAGCACAGCTGTGAATGTACGGTGGCTGTCAGTGGCCAAACTTCTTCCAGACATAAAGATGTTTTCATGTGTGATGGATCCAGCGACCTCAGGTGCAGCGATGACTGCCCTACAGGTAACTACATGTGTCTTCTTCTATGGTGCTTTTGATGTCTTACTGATCCCAAACGGAGCTCTAGCTCCTACCAGACAAAGCTGCTACTGAAGGTTTAAAGCTTCACACTCAGTTGTTTGTCCATTCAGAGACACCGTAGTAAGATTGGTGGCAGCTGCCATGTATGTGGACCCATGGTGAGTAGACATGCTTCACTCTAAGAGAGTAAAAACAAGTTATTTTAGTGAATAGATTAGATACCAATAGAAACATAGATGTTATTGATAGATGACATTTTTCTTTATTGGTCTTTGGTTGTGTTCTTCCGGAAGGGTAATATCTGACCCGCCCCGTCCTACTCTGTGGGGACCTTTCCTTTGGGGTGCCAATCTAACCGATCTGACCTCTAAAGGGTGGAGCTTGACACGTTAATCAGCTGAAAAAACAGTCACTTCCTGTGCGACCTGGTGTAATAACAAAGCAGGAACGGCTCCGTGTTCAGAGCAACACATTTTCTTTTTGTTGATTCAAATGGCGTCACGAAGGACCGCCAAGAAGCAAGAACACAAACTGGTGGATGATGCCATCCTCCTCCTCTGTTTCTGAGTGGTGTTTTGGTTCTACTTTAAGGAAGGCGCTGCGATGGTGTCATGTTATTACGTAGCTCAGGCATCTATCGCTACCTGGCTGATACTCTGCCTCTCAGGTAAGGTTTGGGTTGGCTGTGGAAACACAACAAGATGATAGCTTATAACCGTCCCGTCCCAATGCCCACCCGTTGGTGGGAACAAGGCTTTACGTACGTAATGGGTCAGTCCATTTCAAACGTTGTCATACGTCACCACCTTCACACTTCCATGTGTCTTTTACGTTGCCATGGTTATGAAGTCAGTTCATCCACTAGTGGGCAGTATAAAGTTGTTTGCCTGACATCTCTACAGCTCTTGTCTTCGACGTCGTCCTCTTCTACTTCTTGTTCCTCTTCTTCTTCTCTGGTTTGTTCCTTTCACTGGTCATGTGTAAGGGTGGGCAACATGTCGAGTGTACTCGATGTATCCCGAGAAGTTTTTCATAAGATATAGACAAATGGCTATATCGCAAACATCGAGTATAAACTTTTTTTAAGCGTTTCAGGAGAGACAGGAAGAAGAATTAAGCCAAGGAGTATGCAGCTAGCTAGCTAGTTTATGAGCGTTAAGAGATAGAAGCTAAATGTGAGACGTCCATTTTAAGCAGTAATTTGCCTCAGAAACAACGAGAATGACGAGGAGACGAATTTTTCAGCTATTCGTGTTTCCTGATGGACATGAAGTTCTTAGTACACCGGAGCAGAAAACATGTCCAACTGCTCATTTCAACAGACTTTACTATTAAAGCAGATATTTTTGTCTGTTTCACAGGTGGTTATGCAACAGTCTGCAACGCGCTGTGTGCTGGTGGGAGGGTAGCTCACCTGTGTGCACGTGTCAAACGCGACGTAATTACATGTCAACATGAGAAAAAGATAAAACCAGGCTGTTTAGTTTTTCTAATAAAAGTAAAAAAAACATGTTTTAGAAGAAAGGGAACCCTGGATTACTGCTTCAGTGATCTGCTGGAAAACAGAAAAAGCCTAAATAAGAAGAAAATATTTTAATATAAAATAACTGGATGAAAACATATACAAGATATTAAATGAGTAATTACAGAAAATAAAATAAACTTGAAGTTCTATGGGTGGTGGGGGTTGATGTTGGCCCATAGAAAACTGGTTTTATTAAGTTTAAAAAAATCACAGCGAAGTTAAATTTAGCAGAGTTTACTTAAATCCTACTGGTGGTGTTTTATGCTGATAATGTTAAAATCATCATTTACAGAGTTTTAGAGGAGGTTTCAAAACATCGAGATATATATCATGTAACAGGATAAGGCTAAAAAACATCGGGATATCAGTTAAAGGCCGTATCACGCTGCCCTAGTCACGTCCGCTATCCTGCCTACCCTGTGGTTTCTGGCGGTTTTTCTCCGTTTGCTGCTTCAAACTACTGATCCACAAGAAAACACACCAAATACTCGTATAAACGAGGCAGGAGACAGAAGAAAGTGTCCGTCAGTCTTCGTATCCGTCCGTCTGCGTCTCCATCCGTCTGCGTATCCGTCCGTCTTTTTATCCGTCCATCTGCGTATCCGTCCGTCTGCGTATCCGTCCGTCTTTTTATTTGTCCATCTGCGTATCCGTTTGTCTGCGTATCCATCCGTCTTCGTATCCGTCCGTCTGCGTATCCGTTTGTCTGCATAGCCGTCCGTCTGCGTATCCGTTTGTCTTTTTATCCGTCCATCTGCGTGTCCGTCTGCGTATCCGTCCGTCTTTTTATTTGTCCATCTGCGTATCCGTTTGTCTGCGTATCCATCTGTCTTCGTATCCGTCCGTCTGCGTATCCGTTTGTCTGTGTATCCGTCCGTCTGCGTATCCGTTTGTCTGCGTATCCGTCCGTCTGCGTATCCGTTTGTCTGCGTATACGTTTGTCTGCGTATCCATCCGTCTTCGTATCCGTTTGTCTGCATATCCGTCAGTCTGCGTATCCGTTTGTCTGCGTATCCGTTTGTCTGCGTATCCATCCGTCTTCGTATCCGTCCGTCTGCGTATCCGTTTGTCTGCGTATCCGTCCGTCTTTTTATCCGTTTGTCTGCGTATCCGTCCGTCTGCGTATCTGTCCGTCTGCGTATCCGTCCGTCTGCGTATCTGTCCGTCTGCGTATCCGTTTGTCTGCGTATACGTTTGTCTGCGTATCCATCCGTCTTCGTATCCGTTTGTCTGCATATCCGTCAGTCTGCGTATCCGTTTGTCTGCGTATCCGTTTGTCTGCGTATCCATCCGTCTTCGTATCCGTCCGTCTGCGTATCCGTTTGTCTGCGTATCCGTCCGTCTTTTTATCCGTTTGTCTGCGTATCCGTCCGTCTGCGTATCTGTCCGTCTGCGTATCCGTCCGTCTGCGTATCTGTCCGTCTGCGTATCCGTTTGTCTGCGTATCCGTCCGTCTTTTTATTTGTCCATCTGCGTATCCGTCCGTCTTCGTATCCGTCCGTCTGCGTATCCGTTTGTCTGCGTATCCGTCCGTCTGCGTATCCGTCCGTCTGCATATCCATCCATCTGCGTATCTGTCCGTCTGTGTATCCGTCCTCTGCGTATCCGTCCGTCTGCGTATCCGTCCGTCTGCTTATCTGTCCTCTGCGTATCCGTCCGTCTGCATATCCATCCATCTGCGTATCTGTCCGTCTTTGTATCCGTCCATCTGCGTATCCGTCCGTCTGCATATCCATCCATCTGCGTATCCGTCCGTCTGCTTATCTGTCCTCTGCGTATCCGTCCGTCTGCATATCTATCCATCTGCGTATCTGTCCGTCTTTGTATCCGTCCATCTGCGTATCCGTCCGTCTGCATATCCATCCATCTGCGTATCCGTCCGTCTGCTTATCTGTCCTCTGCGTATCCGTCCGTCTGCATATCCGTCCGTCTGCGTATCCGTCCTCTGCGTATCCGTCCTCTGCGTATCCGTCCTCTGCGTATCCGTCCGTCTCCAGCATAAATGACCTGTAAAGAAACAAAGTAAAGGAACTACCTGTTGCTGTAGTTCAGCATTTTTCTTTGCAGTGATGTTATTTTGTTTGGACTTGAATAAAATGAGAAAACTAGAACAAAAACCAGCCATCCTATTCTTCCAGAACTAGAGACGTTTTTTCTCCCAGATAATAATAACCAGGTAGAGATTTGAGTTTCTGTCTTTGTGCTGGCGGAACTTTTCAGGTTCAGCTGTGAACACATGAAACTGAAAATGGCCTGAAGCTGATACCAGGTTTGTCCCAGACGTACACGGTGAGTCTCGGTCCAGAGGTGAGGCGGTTTCAGGGTTAAACATTGACCTGGAGGAGTTTCACACAGACAGGAACCTGCAGTTTAACATCCTGCATGCTCCGTGTATGAGACCACCTGCTGGGTGGTCTTCCCAAAACAATGGGAGTTTAAAAATAACATTGTTTTCATGTCAGTTTATTTTTACTTTCTCTGGTTTATTTGACTTTTGTTTTATTGATTCACAGCTTTTTATTACTTCTGTTAGTTTTCATATTAGAGTAATGATTAAATAAAAACATTTTCCTTGTGCTGTTGATCAGATATTTTACTATTCTACATATTTCTGCATGCTTGTTTCACTTGATCTGTTGTTTTGCAAATGTTTTCATTTATTTAATATTTTAATTCTATGCTGCTTAAACTAAAACTTCATTTTATTAATTGGATTGTTTAATTATTTATTTGCTATTATTTACTATTTAATTATTTTAAATATCTGTATTTTCATTATAGTTGTTAGGTAATTTTTAATTTCCTATAATAATAATTTTATTAGACATTTTAATAAAACATGTTACTAATTTTACATTATTTTTTCTTTATTTTACTAATTTAATTTAACTAAGTTTTTTTCATGTGTTATATTTTATCACATGGTTTTATTAAAACTCACTGTTTTTATTTTTCTAGAGTTCTTATATATATTTCACATTTGTTTAAATCAAATTATTATTATTATTATTATTAGAGACAAACATACATAAATGATTTTATTATTTCTTCAGTCTGATGAATAAAGTCGGTCTGACCACGTCCCTCTTGAGACTGGCCCTGCCCCCGTGCTTGTCTCCGCCCACTCCACCCTCCACTTGCTGTGTAGTCTCGGTGTAGAAAGTCCTCTGTCTGTGTGACCATCTGTCTTCGTTACGGTCTTTCATCTGAGTGGACTGATGTGGCAGCATGCGGCGGGGCAGAGGTGCATGCTGGGATTGTTCAGGCGTTTGGGGATTGATTGTGAGAGAGGACGAGCGAGGTGGGTTCACGCAGAGAGAGAGAGAGAGAGAGAGAGAGAGAAATGTGTGTGTGTTGGTTAATGAGTGACAGAAGTAGGTAAATGTGTGTTCGTGTGTTTACCAGTGACTGAGACTAAATCCAGTTTCTGGCTCGTATGTTCAGTGTGTAAGTTTGGGGTTAGTAGCGTACGAGTGATGAACAAGACCAGCAGGTTTCTTATCTTGATGGAAGCAAACATTGCTCACACACACATGGTGTGATCAGAGGGCAGGAAACGCTGTGTGTGCGTTGTCTTTTCAGCTGTCACACTTTCTACACGTCACAGAGGTGATGAGAACACAAACCTGATCTCCAGCAATCCTCGCTGGCCGAAGCATGTTACATCTGATAGATTTTAACATGCTCACACACACACACACACACTGTCCTATCACCGCTGCATCAGTAGGCGTGTGCTGAGGAACACATCAAGACGCCGTTATGAACCTGTCGTTATGAACCTGTATGTAAACATGTTGGAGCCAAATGAAATAAACTTTATTCATGATGGCGGAAGAATAAAAAAGTCCTGACTCGGATGTGGAACGTGCGTCCTGTTATCAGGTTTAATCACTCAGCCCTCGAGTCTGGTCAACGTGAGATGCTGCACATTTCAAATATAACGGATCTCTCAGGAATCCTGCTTTTGAACATATTATACATACATACACATTATACATGTTATTCCCTCTGCATCAGCTTTTGTACTTGACCTTAGTCCTGCTGAGCCAACACATGAAAATAAAACCCAGAGAGCCTCTATTCCCTTTATCTCTGCTGCTTGGAAACTTCTGGGTTGGATCCATTGGAGGTTTTATCATCAGCTGACTGATCACAACATTCCCACTCCCACAGCAGTTTTTACATAATGATTAAAGAAGTGAACTTTGGCTTCAGATTTATGGAACTATGAACCCTTTTCACACCAACAACGTTTAATAAAAAGATCCTGGAACAAACGATCATGCAGAGACGAAGTGATCCGCTTAAATTGTTTTAAATTTGTTTGTTTGTCTGTATGTTTACTTATTTATTAATTGATTTAGACATCTATGTGCTTATTTATCTATTTTTAATTTATTATGAATTAGATTTATTTGATCAGATTTTTTTAAATGTATTTTCTTAATTAGTCGTATTTATTTCTATGTTTGTGAATTTCTTCATTCTTTAGCTTTTTTGTTTATTTGGTGTTGTTTTGTGTAACCGTCATTCATTTTATTAATTTATTTACTTGTTTGTTTATTTATCTGTTTATTTATTTGCATGTTTATTGATTGATTGGTCGATATGTTTGTGGTGGTGTACCTTTGACCCGTAACCGTGTCTCTCTGTGATCTTCAGACTCCAGTCTGTGCAGCTCTGAGGGTTCAGGCCTCCAGACTCAGACCAGCAACCAAAGTGAGACAACAATGATCGTCCAGAGATCGCTGCACTTGCACCATCCGCCATCTTTATTCACTTCATGTCTTTCCTCTCTCAGGTGCCACCTCACCAACGGTGGGTGGAGTAGGTGGGGCTCCAGGGGGCGCTGTGGGGTCTCCAGGGCCCAAACGCAGTGGTTCTGGAACTGGGAACACTCTGAAGGTAACAGCTGCTAATGAAGTGGCGGAACGATGACTTCCAGGTGTTTCAGGGAGGTGGGCATGATGCTGTAACTGTTGTCTGTCACAGCGCTGGTTAACCAGTCCTGTCCGGAGGCTGAGTCAGGGAAAAGCTGACGGGCAGAAAAAGCCTCCAATCAGAGCCAGGAGGCGGGACAACCGGCCAGAACTGGCTACACCGCTCACTGTCAACGCACAGATGGTATGAAAACATAGAAACCACTGCTTTAACAGAAAAATTTAACATGTGACGTGAACTGTTGCTCTGATTCTGCAGAAAGCAAGGAAGGAAGAGGCGGGGCAAAGTGGAGGGGAGGAGGAGCCTGAGGAGGAAAGCCACACCCCTCTACCACCTCCTATGCAGATTATCAAAGACCCCAATAACCCTGAGGTAAAAACTGCCTCAGTCTTTAAATGTAGAACTTCTAAGAGAAACAAACTGAAAGGTCATTGTCTCTCCTCAGGCCCTGGACTCTGATCAGGGATCCAACGAGTCAGACACCGAACAGAGAAACAAAGCACTTAGAGGACGCATGTAAGATCTGCAGAAAGTTCATTATGTAAAGGTTTGAGTTTGAAAGGAAATATGTGAACTATACGATTGTGTGTCTGTGCAGGTTTGTTGTCAATGAGATGGTTCAATCAGAGAAGGACTATGTGAAGGATCTGGGAGTGATCGTAGAGGTGAGGCTTAAAAGTAAATCATGATTCCCGGCATATAAACTGCCATAAAGAAAAACCCATCGACAGAACTGCTTTCCTCTCTCAGGGCTTCATGTCCAGACTGGAGGTCAGAGGGATTCCTGAGGACATGAGAGGAAAAGACAAGATCGTGTTCGGCAACATCCAGCAGATCTACGACTGGCACCGCGAGTCCGTGACGCACACACATGAACCCACAGATGTTTCTAACCTCAGTCACACTCACTGTGAGTTTCTGTTTCAGCTTCTTCCTGGTGGAGTTGGAGCGTTGTGTCCAGAACCATGACCTGCTGGCTGACCTCTTCGTCAGACACGTGAGTCCACTCACATTACAGATTACCATGGGGACATGGATAATGGACTTTCGTTTGACTTTGGACTTGGTGATCTTAGAGGGGAGCTTCAACAGAGCCCTGACCCTGGGATTGCAATAGAAAGAATCTTTGGTCCTGGCTTGCTACCTGAGTCAGAACTTGTTGGTTTTGACTCTTCTTGATACAAGTCACAGAGTCTGACTGGAAACTGGCAGCTGAACTTTGGACTTTACACAGAACCTGGTTGGAATATATTAGTTCTGACTCAGTAATTGAGCTTTGATTTATTTTTCTTACTTCTAAACTTGATGTAGGACTAAACAAGGGGTAGGAAAGTTGAGTCCTAAAGAGACGCAGTCCTGCAGGTTTTCAATGTTTCCCTGTTTCAAAGCACCTGATTCAAATGAACGTGTCACTGAGCTGAACCAAATAAGCTGTAGGATCCATTTAATTAGAATCAGGTGTCTGGAGGAGGGAAACATCAAAAACCTGCTCTCTAGGCCTGAACTTGCCTACACCTGGACTAAACTTTGAATGTTATTTGGTGATCATGACTTTGGTGATCTAATTGCTGTCATTAGTATTTAGTCATGGATTTGGATTAGGACTTGTTGGTCCTGACTTGGGATGTGATTGTGATGTTAGAGGTTTCCATCAGAGGACTTGGATTTGGACTCAACAGGTCTGATTCACAAAGTCGTGTTAACGAGTTAAGAGTGAGGACATAAACTTAAAGGACAAAACTTCATTTTGACCCAGAATTTATTGGTCTTGACTCTTCCCATACTGAAAATAATATTTGGCCTGAATATGGGCCGTAACTGGGCTGAAATATGGGCCATGACTGGCCTGAATATGGGCCGTAACTTGGCTGAAATATAGGCCATGACTGGCCTGAATATGGGCTGTAACTGGTCTGAATATGGGCCGTAACTGGACTGAAATATGGGCCGTGACTGGCCTGAATATGGGCCGTAACTGGGCTGAAATATGGGCCATGACTGGCCTGAATATGGGCTGTACCTGGGCTGAAATATGGGCCGTGACTGTGTTGAAATATGGGCCATGACTGGCCTGAATATGGGACGTAACTGGGCTGAAATATGGGCCGTGACTGGCCTGAATATGGGCCGTAACTGGGCTGAAATATGGGCCGTGACTGCCCTGAATATGGGCCGTAACTGGGCTGACATATGGGCCGTGACTGTGTTGAAATATGGGCCATGACTGGCATGAATATAGGCCATAACTGGGCTGAAATATAGGCCGTAACTGGGCTGAAATATGGGCCGTGACTGCCCTGAATATGGGCTGTAACTGGACCGACATATGGGCTGTGACTGGCCTGAATATGGGCTGTAACTGGGCTAAAATATGGGCCGTAATTGGGCTGAAATATGGGCCATGACTGGTCTGAATATGGGCCGTAACTGGGCTGAAATATGGGCCATGACTGGCCTGAATATGGGCTGTGACTGTGCTGAAATATGGGCCATGACTGGTCCTAAAATGGGCGTGACTGGGCTGAAATATGTTGATAGTTCTGATCTTGACTCCGGTCTGGAATTTGAGCTTGGATCTAAGTCGGTTTTTGACTAGGGACTATAGCTGGAACTTGTTTCGTGTTGATAGTTCTGATCCTAACTCTGGGCTGGAATTTGAGCTTAGATCTAACTTGACAGAGGACATGACTATAGTCTGCATGTCATACAGCAGCAGCCCAACTGTGACTGGCTGTTTCTATGGAAACGGAAGTAATAACCGTCTACTTGCTCTCTACCTGTCTCTCTCTCTACCATTCTGTGTCTCTGTCTTGGTTTCTTTGGTGCCATCTTGACTTGGAACTTTATGACATGGGACCTGGTACAGGACTTATTTGTAGTCACTTTAAAAACTGGATTTCGAATACGTTTTGGAGGCAAACCTAGGCTTTGAACTTTACTAAATACTTGACCTGCGCTCAACTCTGGAGTTTCCAGTCTTGTTAAGGGCAAAATGTTGCCTAAAGAGTGGTTGAAAGAACTCTGGACCTTTTCAGTATTTCACAGCTGTTACAGAAGAGAACCAGACTGGCCCAGTGGTTCTGTGGTTTTACCATGAGAACCAGACTGATTTGTCTACCAGTCAGTTGTTGATGTGTTTGTGTGTGTTGTGTTTATGCAGGAGCGCCGACTGCACATGTACATAGTTTACTGTCAGAACAAGCCGAGGTCAGAGTTCATCGTCATCGAATATGAGACGTTCTTTGAGGTAAAGTGTTAGTTTTTGGTCCTTTTTATTCGTCCTTTATGATTCTCTAAACCTGTTTAACTCCACAGATATTATACACTGTAACAATTTTACACAATTATGCTTTTGTTATGTATTTTATTCTTTTCCTTTTTTATGCTTTTGATCAGTTTTTTCAAATAACTGATCTTTAAAAACATCCTGGTTAAAGAAAGATAAACAAACACCAGAGTTAAACTGTTTTATGTGAAGGTTCTCCTAAATCAGTAGCTTTTTGTTGGGTGTGGACAGACAGCAAACATCTGTCTTATTCTGTCTTTCTGCAGGAGATCCAGCATGAGATCAGTTGCAGGATGTCCATCAGCGACTATCTGATCAAACCCATCCAGAGAATCACCAAGTACCAGCTGCTGCTCAAGGTATGCTTGACCTATAAACTGAGGCTCTGTCCACTGAGACTGAACCGCTACAGTATGCAGTCATTTAAATAGAAGTGTCTCTATAGGGATTGAAAGTGTATGTTATATGTTTTATTGTCTACAAAGGGGTCCATGGATGTGATTTTTCAGGTTTTTATGGGGTTGTTTAATTGAGAATGTGTTTGTCTAGACTTTGGACTCAAGTTTGTATTTTAAAACAGACTTTGAATGTAATTTAGACTTTTTGGTCTTAAACTTGGCCCAGATGGTTGTAGACAGGAACTCGTTTCCTGGACTTGGTTAAGATTAGCCTTTATCTGTCATGGTCTGTGTGTTTTTGGTTTCGTCTTACTGTCATGTGGGTTCATATCTTGTCTGGTTTCCTGTTTTATTTTGTAGTTCCTTCCCCAGCGTGTTGCATTCTGTTTAAGTTTCTGTTAATTGTACAGCTGGCTTCATTTGCTTCTCCTGCTCGCTGTTAGTTCACCTCTGTGTTGAAACTCCTTGGTTTCAGTTGTCCTTTAAAAGCTTCATTCCTGCACCCGTCTGCCTCTCTGTCCTGGATTTGGGTCCTTACATCCACGCCTCAGCCATAACATTATCAAAGATTTGATTCAGTTCTTGCTTGTTATGACTTAGAGACAGTTGGCTCGATCTGTATTTTGGGCTTACTGGCTTTGACATAAAACTTGGGGATTAGACCAGCTGACCTGATGGTCTTGACTTGGACCTGTTGTCAGTGAATCTGGACTTGACTCCGGCCTTGAGTCAAGGCCTGTTTTCTTGACTTGATGGTTGATCTGTAACTTGTTGGTTTGGACTCACAAACTAAATGGTGACTCTGGTTTTGAACTTTAACCTTTGAGTTGGGACTTGTTGGTTTGATTACCTTCATTAAAGATTTGATTCAGTACTTGTCATGACTTGGAACTCGACTTAGGACTAGGATCTACACTTAGTATTTTTGTCTTACTGATCTTGAGCTTGTGTCTGGAATAACTTGCCTTGACTCAGAACTAACAGGTTTTAACCAGTCTGGACTGGTTGGTCTTGACTCTGGATTTGACTCGGCCCTCTTTGGCTCTGGAGTTCTTAGTATAATTTGTGCTTCCATTAACAGCTGAGTATTTGATCTGTCCTGTTTCTTCAAGTCATTTAACATCACATTTCAGCTGCTTTTTTGGAGGTAATTTAACCAAATGTCTATGAGCCCGGGACAGTTTCTTGAGAAACTCCTGGGGTTCTCTTAACAGTAGGTTTTGGGGTGAGTATATGATACAACTTTAACTGATTTTGACAGACCTGAATGATCTGTTTCTATTTGTTTTTCAGGATTTTCTCAAATACACATCCAAAGCCGGACTGGACTGTGAGGAGATCGAGGTGAGTCCCTGAATCTTCACTTTTCTGAGGATCATTTCTAAAGTTATCTTACGACTTGGCCACAGTAAATAAAGTGCAGTAAAAAAAAAAAACATTGATTGCCCCCTGGTGGCTGGTGTAGGTAAGCTCCACCCCTCTTTGAAAGTATAACTGAAATATTTATTCTTGTTTGGCTTCTGCCACATGCTGATGTTCGTTGATACGTTTCTGATCAGTGTGTTATTGGTTGGTTAGTTTCCGCTTGTAAAATCTAGTTTTTCTTGCTTAATTCTTCTCAAATTTAACTATAATTTTGTATCATTTTGCTCTGAGATGTAAAACTTCAGTAAGAACAAGGACATGAAATATTATGTTACAGCTGTTTCTGTCTTATATCCAAAGAGCAGAAGGAGACAAAGAGCTGATTCTGTGAAGGAGATGATAAATGATTCACTAAGGATGGTGAATCATCGCCCTGTGGTAGATCACAAAGCTTTGTAATATTTAGCGGCTGTGCGTGTTGTGTGTACAGAAAGCAGTGGAGCTGATGTCATTGGTTCCCAAACGCTGCAACGACATGATGAACCTGGGACGCCTGCAGGGATACGAGGTACACCTGCTCAGCGGAGCTGGAAGCTGCAGCTCTGCTAGATGCTTTGTAGCTTTAAATACTGTAGAAGGTCCATAGTTCCCTTAAAAAACGTAAATTCTAAAATACATTTATTTTTTAAAATGAAAAAAAGTCTAATTGGATAATAGTGTACATAAATACAGCTGAGGTCATCCTGTGTAACAGCTTTCATCTCATCGATCAGGCAACATGTGAATGAGATGGAAACAAGCCTTCAGGTCATTTTCTAGCATTGTGGATGTTTTGCACGGAAACGTGAACTCTGACTCTGTGTGTTGTTCAGGGAAAGCTGACGTCTCAGGGGAAGCTGCTGCAGCAGGAAACGTTCTGCGTCTGGGAGCAGGACGGAGGAGTTTTGTCTCGCAGCAAAGAGCGCAGAGTTTTCCTCTTTGAGCAGATCGTCATCTTCAGCGAGCTGCTGCGAAAAGGCTCCAGCAACCCGGGATACCAGTTCAAGAACAGCATCAAGGTGAGTCCAGACCTGAACCTTGTCCTGCAGGGATCAGAGCACCTTAGGGCTGCTGCCACTGAACCAAATCTATCGTCATGCTTGTGTGTGATCAGGTGAGCTACCTGGCGATGCAGGAAAGTGTGGATGGCGACCCCTGTAAGTTTGTGTTGTGGTCCCGCGGCTCGGCGGAACGGTTCACTCTGCAGGCATCCTGCGCCAGCATCAAGATAACCTGGGCGGAAACCATCGCCGCACTGCTGGACGCCCAGAACAACTTCCTGTCAGGTGAGTCCAGCTCCCTGAAAAACATCCTTTAATCTCTTAAACTTGCCTAAAGAAACCACACAGTTTAATTAGTTGTGTGTAATGGTTGGGGCTAGTGAGCCAACAATGGAGTAGGGCGTGTGGTTTGTTTTGCTGAAGTAAATACAGTTAAGTAAATACTGTGGCCCCACCTGCTCCAGGCCGGAGGTGACGGGAATACAAGCTTCAGCCGTCAGACAACCCTCCACCAACGCGGCCTGACGCAGAAATGGACGCCGAAGATCCGAACGCGGTCGTTCTTTCAGTTGAGAGAGGCACCGGCAGAGGATTTTAGCTTCCTCAAAAACTAACAGAAGTTAGGCCTGAAATTTCTAATGATGCTGCAGCAGTCGGCTCTGAAATCACCAGCCTGAAGTCCACTGTCAGGGACCTGGCGGAGAGCAGGCCAACATGGTCCAGTGGTCACTACTCTACAGGCTGAGAACCGAAGTTAATTAAAAGAAAAGAATGAAGACATGGAGGGAAGAGTGCGGCTATGTTCGGATCACAGGAATACCAGAGGAGCCGAGTTCAGGCTCTACAGCTGACCTGCACCTGGAGAAACTAGTCCCTATTGATCTCTCTTTCAGGAGTCTTGTACCACAGAGACCTGACGGGAAACCTCGGGTTATCATCGCTGAGCTCCTTTTCCACCAACACTGTGTCGAGGTTCTGCGTTGAGCCGGAGCGCAAAGCCCGGTACAGGATGGAGGCAAACCAGCGGCCATCTTCCCGGACTACACGTCAAGCGTTCACTTTTAGAAATATCCTTGCATTATTTAATTTTATAGGAACACACTTGAACTCTGTTAAATTGTTCGTATTTCTTCCTGGAACGTTTTTAAATGGACTTTAAACCCCAACAAAACATCTTGAATCGTTTCAGTTCCCTAAAGACATTTTCTACTCATCTGCAGACGTCGGGTCGTCCTTGCATCACCTTTAATCATTTTCCACCTCCTGAATCAAGCTAAATCACCCCCAAAGCCATGTGAAGCTCCTTTTGTCTGTTTTCAGTCACAACTTCAACATGTTTGTCCCTGAAATTCACAATTAAATGTCCCTTAAATCATCTTAAATTCCCTGAACCTTGTAGAAACCAAACATCCTCCATCCTGAAAGACTCCAAAACCTCAGACTCATCCATAAATATCTTTCCGGAGTCTCTGGAGATATTTGACGTTAACTGAGCTTCTTTTAAGTGATTTTTGACAATTTGAAATGTTTGACTTCAGCATCAAGAAATCCAAAACTGTTATTGATACGTAGAGTCCTTCTGGTCACTTGAACACTCTTTATTTGCTTCCTAAACATCCTCTTGGAAGCTTTAATCATACTAAAACTCTCCTCAAGCATCCCTGAAGCATCCTGAAACCTCCTCCCTTTGAGCCGTTATCACCTTCCTTCACCTTAAATCCGGTGACGTCCTCAGGTCTGACTGAAGGGGTTTTGATGGTTTACACTGTGTTGCAGCTCTCCAGTCTCCTATCGAGTACCAGAGGAAAGAAGGCGGCATCACTGTGACCCGTCCGCTATCGTCTGGACGACCACCGTCAGCCCCGCCCACTCCCAACGGCCATGCCACTCAGCCTCCTGCCGACAGCGAGCAGGATGACCAGGTTTGGATTACCTGAATTATCGTCCATTTTTGTCCCAGGACCTGCAACTAAAACCCCGTCTGTCCCCACAGGAGCTGGTTCTGGTGCTGCAGGACTTCGTGGCGGTGCGGGAAGACGAGATATCGGTGTTCCGGGGAGAGAAGGTCCAGATCCTGTCGTCCAACCAGCAGGGTCAGAGTCTGGTTTACCGGCCGGCCAACAGCGACTCCCCCGCCGCCGAGGGCTGGGTGCCACGGAGCGTGCTCAGAACACAATGACACGCACACACAAACACACACTGGCTGCAGGGTCAGAGTCTGGTTTACAGTTTCTGGCGGGGGGCATAAAGATGGCAGCGCCAACCTGTTCAGACTGTCAACAATAACATTATTGATCACCTGAAGCTGTGAGGTTACACATGATCAACCTTTCACCTGAATTTATAGTCCTAGAAATGGCCGACATTTCTGGCCTTTTCCTGCATTACTAATAAACCACAATATAGATCTACTTATTTTCTTTTTAGGCCATGAAGTCCAGATGAAATAGATGGTTGTTCCTCGTATGCAGTCAAGTCATTCTGAAGGACGTTATCAGAAGTTTTAGTCCAAACTTATTCATCTTTAAAACACCCGAAAACTCAAAAATGGTCCTTGTGGCTTTCCGTTCTCTAAGACATCCATTTTATTCGAGGCTGATATGCTGACTGACTGTTAGTGATGGAAAAACTCCGTTATAATATAAAAATGTTTCCATACATACAACACAAATTCCAAATACTATGAATTCATCCCCGTAGAACATAAACAGCTTTTCAGGTGATAAAACAATGAAAATGGAAAATTATTGATTTATTGTTAATTATGGTCTAAAAAACTAACTGGGCTGTGAAGTAAAACTGTTATTTTCCCGATTTTGAAGCATCAACCAACTGCCAGTTCATTAATCAATGACAATAAATTCCAGTTTACCCAAAGATGCACATTTTACATGCAAGAAAAAGCTGAAAATGTGCATGTTTGAGAAGCTGAAAGCATTTAAAAATGACTTGATGACGAATCATTTACACCAACGAATCCCGTTTGGAGGTCCGTGTTTGTGGACCAGTCGTAATCAAAGGTCCCCAACCCTTCCTGGTGCTGGGATGGTCCTGTACGGGACATGACGGAAGCATGGCAGCAGGATGAACAAGCGCCTTTAACAATCATGGGACACGGAATCTTACATGTGATCCACTGGCGACCCCTCGATAGTTGGGAAGCGGACATGTTGGCGTTGCCATCAACGACACACTTCAGGCTCTGACCGCTGCTCAGTGCTAAGTCCACAGCAGCAGGTGCTGTTGGTCCCCTCCCGCCTTCCTGGTGCTTCAACCCTGAGCAAAAAACACACTCCCCACCTTCTCCTCCTCTGCCCTCACCTCATCCAATCAGACGCCACCATCAAGCCCCCTCCCCCCGGAGCAGCCAATCACACTCTCTGATAACTTCACAAACTATTTCCTGTGTGTCAGCAGGGGAAGGTCACATGACCGCGACACATTACAAACATAACAACCCAATGGTCCCAAGACAATGGGATGCAAGGAAGCTGCCGTTGCCATAGCAACCAGAGACAGTGTTAAAAAAAAAGAAAAGAGGCATAAAGACCCATTGGCCAATCAGAAATGAGCTCTTTGAGTGTCGTCCTGTTAATAGTGTGTATAAAGACTGAGGACCCACACACACACACACACACACCACCACTACTCAAGAGGAAGATTACGATGAAGACTATAATAATTCAGATTAATAGAGTCTGTTTTTCACCTCAGTAGAAAAAATCAGAGGAACTGTTTGTCATATTAAAATGTGTGTGCGTGAGAGGCGGCGCGTGAGGCTGTGGCGCCGTCCCGTGTGTGTGTTAGGTGGTGTCCCGGTGTAGCGTTGCCATGACGACTCGTGTTTACGGTGACACCCCCTTTTATTATTATTTTTTTTTTATTTATATATTTTTTTGTCTTTTTAGCACACTGGAGCTGCTGCCGCCACCCGGTTACCATGGCAGCCGTCAGCGGCGGCCTCGGCTCCGGTTAGTTTGGATATTCTGATTATGCATCCCCGTTTGTGTACATAGACCGGACGTCCAGCTGCTCGTCCCGGGCCGTCTGTCTCCGCCCGCACGTCAGACAGCAGCAGCCCAACTGTGACTGGCTGTTTCTATGGAAACGGAAGCAGTAACCGTCTACTTGCTCTCTACCTGTCTCTCTACCTGTCTCTCTCTCTACCTCTCTGTCTCTCTGTCTTGGTTTCTCTGGTGCCATTCTCGGACAACACCCCAGTCCTTAAGGAGCTGTGCAGCCCGGCTGGTGCTCCGCAGAGCGGCGAGGGTTTAGCATAGTGCGCTACGAAGGCCGTAGGAGACGCGTAGCACACCTTCAAGGGTTAAAAGTGGAACACTTTGTGTTAATGGGCAGCTGTGTCTCACTCGAGTCTGTCTGAGGTCAGTGTTCACATGAACATGTGGTTAAATAACTTCAGTTTTGTTGTCAACATCTTCAGATTCAGCTCAGTTGAGACCACAGGTCCGTATAACACTGACAGCAATGTTTTACAAACCCAGTTCTTAAAAGTTGGAACTCTGTTTAAAATGTAATAAAACCAGAATACAGTGATTTATCAGTCTCATCAGGTCATATTTCATTCCCAGTATAAGATGACCAACATATCAGATAAAACTGGTGGAAAACATGAGCTGATGATGATGGTACAAAGCAGAAACACCTGGAGGAGCACTGGACAACTAACCAGGTTAACTGTTTATCTTCTACTGGGAACAAAGTCTGAGTTGATGAGATCCTGGAAACCATTGTGTCCTGTTTGTATTTACAGTGGAGCTGGGGTTGCATGGCAGCATCAACTGCAGACATGACACTGATCAAGTCCATTTATATATTATATTATGATCCTTTAAAAAACTATTCTAAATCATAATTTCTGTGCAGCTGTGATGATCTTGTGCTGAAGTTCAGTCCATGCAGGTGTTCTGCTGACAGCTGCTCACCTCCAGACATTTTCCTCCTCATAATAAACCGTTTTGATGAGCATCTGTTGATGTATGAAGCTGAACAAATGCAGCAAATCTGACCAACAGCATCTTATCTCTGCTTTTAAAAGAAAAAAGTCAGCCCTGTGGGAACATTTTGAAGCCAATTAGCTTCAGCATGTGTCAAAGAAACCCTGTTAAACACAGTTTTCCATGGTTGTAACATCCTTAGAGAAAAGCTGCAAACACAGGCAGGCTGAAGCAGTAAAAACCAAGCACCCTGATCCGGAAACAGCTGATCAGTCAGCTGATATGGGTTCAGAGCCACCGAAGACCTCCTGTAATGCTCAAATGGGCTGTGAGAACTATGCTAAGATAGATAGAAAATGTGCCACCCAGTAAAGATCCTCATGGTCTGACGGCATCTTGATCAGGATCAGTGCTCAGGAGTTTTAGAAAAGCTTCTGTCCAGATGGGAGAGAGACCAGGAAGCAGTCTAAAGGGCCACTACTCCCTGATCGTCTGAAGTCAGCAGACTGACAGAATTTCATTCATGGTACGGGGTTCATTCATACGTTGAGAAAAATGATGAGCACAACATTTAAAAATTAATCATTAATCAGGAGCTGAACTGAAACTTTGTTTTATGGAGAAGGATTTTGTTTTCATGTCAGCGTCATGACTGTCGATGCAAAGTGAAAAGACTTAACTCGGAGTGCATAGAGGGGGTTTGGGGTGGATTGTAGAGAACTAGGAATGGCACAAGATGGGGCGGTGCACTCTGAGGAGAAGGAAGTTATGCACTATGAAGAGTTTATGGCTGGACAAAGTGCTACACAAATGGTTGTAATGAAACATGATTTAATGTTTAAGGTGGAAAATGTTGCACTACAAAGGCTTGTGACGATGGAGGATAGTGCTCTAAGCAGGGTTTAAGGTGGAGGATAGCACACTGCGACGTGGGAGCTGGTGCACTGCGGGCGTAGGGTGCTGTTTGAGACCTAGCCTTGTTGCCACCTGGCACACTCAACTAACCAATCAAACAGTGTTATTTGTACAGAACTAACAGCTGCTAACTGACTGCTAACAGCTCTCTGTCGTTGTTTGTAATAAACTTCATTTTTCATCCAAAAACCGTCTGTGTGGTGTTTATTTGTGGAAATGGGGCCAGTGCCGTCGTAAAGTAGGGAAAGGTGAGGGCAGCTGTAAGGGCCCCCACACACCCCAGGCTCCATGAATAAATTCTGATGCCTATAACTAATAGCTATATATTAATGCTAATGCATATGAGTTAAAGCCACAAAGTCTTTCAATATTTTAGTTCTAACCATTTCATTAACCTCACGTCCACGGTTCCTTCTTCCTGTGGGAATTTGTGCGAACTTTAGGGGGATAAGATGGTTCCTGCAAAAAGACAAACCAGAAAAGACTTGAGTGGGAGGCCAGGAGTAGGACCAGAGCAGGGGCCAGAATATCAGGCATCTCTTCTCCAGTGGTGAGAGTAAACTACAGAGGGCTGAAATGACTTCGTGGTCGTTCACTCGTTATCTGTGGCCAGGTCCTCGTAGAGCAACGATTCCTACTGTAACTAACAACGTTGCTGATGTGGAGGCCAGCTACAGTGGACTGTGTTTCACACGCTGTCTCTCGGTCAGCGTGACTGGAACGAGAAGATGGAGGATTTAATGGTGCGGCTCTGGTGAGGACTGAACTACTAAGTCAGAGCTCCAGCAGCATTCACTTAGTTATGTGCTGCACTGAATTGTATTATGATGCATTCAAGTTCTGCTCAGTAATTATGAGCATTAGGTGAAGGTCAGTTACGTTATTATGTGTTCAAATCTAGTCTTGTACCATTTTGTTATTGGTGGGATAAATAAAAAATAATAATAATAAAAGTTAAATAAAGTTAAATGTTCAAATATTTTTGGTTTTCAAAGCAATAAAAAATAAAAGACACCAAATACTTCTTGCCTTTCAAGGTTGACATCACTTAGTTGTTTTTTCCCTCCTACACGAGTGTTTACTGAAACTACACTCCTGACACGGGTTTTAGGCAGGGGTCATGTTACAGAGCTTGACCTCCACATGGCAAAGTGAAAGTGTCTGCAGAGCTCCGGTACTGAGAAGCACATTTAGATTTTGTGTATTCCAAGACTAGTTTAGTTCATCGGTTTCCATGAAATACAACATTTAATGTTCACAAAAACAATATATAGTGGAACAATAAGCCTTTATGCTCTCCTGCTCCAGAACGGTCTGAGTCCGACCCAAAAGCAGCAGACCTTCATCTCCAGCCGTCCAGTGCGGGTGAGACAGACTCTGGTTGGCTGTTTGGTTTATTAGTAAACTGCTGTACCACTGGTAATTACTAAGACCTTAATCAACGCATTAGTTATTTCATTTATATAATCAATAGCAAAATATAGGCTAAATTTATTTATAACACTACTTAAGTCGCTGTTGTTGACGGAGCCAGGCCATGTCCCCAAAGCAAGGCTGCTTCAGATAGAGAAGGAAGTTGTTTAAGGGACAAAAAACGGGACACTTTAAGATGTTGTTTTTATCACACCAGCGCTTGATTGTTCACAGTAAAATACCCATGAGCTATTTGTTGAATGGTTTATTGAAAATGTGTTTGCAACCAGAGGTGTAATAACGTGGTTTAAGTAGTTATGGGTACCATAACATGAAAATCAGAGAAATGAGACAACTAATGATACACCATTTACACAATACTACTACACAATACTACTACCACATTGTAAAGACAAAAAAAACTGGGTGCATTACATCAGGCACCGTCAAGAACATTAACAGACATTAAAAAGACAGTCCTCTGGCAGAGGAGCCCATGGCGATATTCCTTCTGGGGGCCCAGAATTCCTAGCAACTGCCCTGCATGGGGCCAGTCCTCTTGTCAGGGGCTTCAGTTTGAACACAGTCCTGTAAAACAGAGACAACATCCTCCAACTCATCACTGCCCTCCAGTGGTCACTGTCAGGAACTACAGCTCTCCACTGTCTCCACAACATGGTATCATCTGATGCTGGTTGTTTATAAATGAGGTAAATACAACCTCAGATAAACTCTTATTAGTTTTTGGACAAAAATTAACCAAAAACTGGTTCCAGTAGCAATAAGGTGCTGAAATGGATGAAGTTTTCAGTCTTTCTCATTGCTGCTTCAGATCATTAAGGTTTGCAGGTCTCTGAAAGTCCCACCACAACATCTCAGTCAGGATGAGGTCTGGATTCTAACTGGACCGCAATGAGACCTCCTCCCCCTCCAGCCTGTCTGGTTCCTGTAGTCAGGATGAGGTCTGTACTCTGGACCACCCTGAGACCTCCCCCCCCCCTCCAACCTGTCTGGTTCCTGTAGTCAGGATGAGGTCTGGACTCTGGACCACCCTGAGACCTCCCCCCCCCTCCAACCTGTCTGGTTCCTGTAGTCAGGATGAGGTCTGGACTCTGGACCACCCTGAGACCTCCCCCCCCCTCCAACCTGTCTGGTTCCTGTAGTCAGGATGAGGTCTGGACTCTGACTGGACCAGGTCAACACCTGGTTCTGGTGTAGATCTGCTGTGTTTGGGATCTTTGTCCTGCTGCATGAGACAGTTCCAGCCAGGCTTTAGGGGTCTGTAGATGGACTCACATCTGACTCTAGAACAGGTCCAGACCATCATCCCTCCACCACCGTGCTGACAGCTGCTGTGAGGCGTTTAAGGATCAAACGTGTCCACTGTGGTCTGGTCTGTCCAGACGACCTGGTTCCAGAAGTCTGGTGGTTTGTCCAGATGCAGCTTTTCTAGCTTAAGCCTGCATGTTCTTTTTTCTCCAGCAACCTTCCCAACAAGCCACACTGGTTCAGTCTGTTTCCAACTGGACTTTAACATTTAACCTGCTAAACGAGGCCTGCTTCTCTGAGATCAATGCTGATGTCTTTCCTCCTTGGCATTGTGTTACCACACACCTGTATACCGGTAAAGACCACATATATTTGGTATCATTATGCATACACATATAAAAGGTTTAACTTGTATTTATACTCAAGCCTCAGTTCCCTAGAAAGTTGGGTGTCTGTGTAAAATACAAATAAAAACAATTAAATTATTTTCAAATCTCATCAACTCATATTTAATAAAGAATTTATAAAACTGAGACATTTTACCATTTCGTGGAAAATATGAGTTCATATTCATGGTGTAGCATCTTCTTCTGGAAACGTCTGGGAAGTGAGGAGACCAGTTGCTGGAGCTTTAGGAGAGGAACTTAAAGTGTCTATCCTAAATGCCAAGCAGAATTTTAAGGCTTCATGAAGGACAAAATGGCCACTGATAGCCTTTGTTTTGCTCGGACCAGTATAAAAACTATTGCTGGCCTCCAGAGGAAAATAAACAGAACCAGTGTAACTGACTGGATTCAAATCATAGTCTGATTTGACTCTTTATTGTTTTTATAGTTGCTTTAACATGTTTGATTTTAGAAATCGTGTGGAACAGAGAGATGTTGAAAAGGCTTTCTCCTGTACAAAGGTTAGCAGAAGTCACGGACCAGATAACATCTGTGGCCGACTTCTTCAATACTGTGCAAATCCTTAAACATGGCGCTGTGCGAGCAGCTGCGTGCTACGGCGGCTCTGCCTTCTCTATTCCTTTTTTTAGTGTTTTCTATGGTTTTTAGACGTGGTTTTCTTTTTTCCTTTACAGTAGTCAGTACCAGGTGCAATTCTGCACATGGGAAACCTACTTTTATTGTTTTTCTATTTGGATTTCTGCTTCTTTTGGTACTTTTCCAAACTTCGGCGGGGGACACCTTTGGTTTCAGCCACGGCGCCATTGTTTACACCAGGGACCAGCTGTTAGCTCTGAGCGGCACTGCTCTTCTCTACGCGGAGAAGCCGGAGATTCCCGCGGAGATACGGAGAAAAAGAAGAGGCTGCAGAGCAGGAAGAAAGCTCCAGGAGAGGAAACGGAGGTACAGGCCATATTTACCCTCCGTGATTATGGGAAACGTTCGTTCCCTCTCAAACAAGACCGACGAGCTCACGGCGCTGACCCGGCTACAGCGGGAGTTCAGGGAATGTAGCCTCATGTGTTTAAGGGAGACGTGGCTGAATGGACTTATTCCGGACTCTGTGGTTTCCCTGGATGGATTTAAACTTTCGCGCGCGGACAGGAGTGCGGCGGAGAGTGGTAAGAGGAAAGGCGGGGGACTCGCGGTGTATGTCAACGAGAGATGGTGCAACCCTGCACACGTCTGTGTAAAGGAACAACTCTGCACCAGGGACATTGAGTTACTCGCTGTGGGTATGCGGCCGTATTACCTCCCGAGGGAGTTTTCACACGTTATACTGTTTAATGTGTACATCCCTCCCTCGGCTGATGCAGCAGCTGCTTGTGAGCTGCTCCACAGCGCAGTGACTCGGATGCAGACTCGCCACCCGCAGTCCCTCCTGCTCATCAGCTGGGATTTCAATCACACCTCGCTCTCTGCCACTCTCCCTACTTTCGTCCAGTACGTGAAGTGCCACACCAGGGAGAACAAGACGCTGGACTTACTGTATGCTAATGTGAAGGACGCATACACCTCCGCCCCCCTCCCCCCGCTTGGACGCTCTGATCACAACCTCGTACATCTGCTCCCTGAATACACACCCAGGGTGAGAAGACAGCTGGCACAGAAGAAGTCTGTGAAAGTGTGGACCGATGAGGCCAATGAGAGACTGAGAGACTGTTTCCAAACCACAGACTGGGAGACACTCTGCAGCTCTCATGGAGAGGACATTGATGGCCTGACCCACTGCATCACGGACTACATCAGCTTCTGTGTGGAGAACACTGTGCCAACCCGGAGGGTGCGGTGTTTCTCCAACAACAAACCCTGGGTGACCCCTGAGCTTAAAGTCCTGCTGAACCAGAAAAAGAGGGCTTTCATTTCAGGGGACAGAGAGGAGCAGAGGAGAGTTCAGCATGAACTCCAGTATAAGATCAGGCGGGCCAAGGACAGCTACAGGAAGAAGCTGGAGGAGCAGCTGGAGCAGAAGAACACGCGGGACGTGTGGAGAGGGCTGAAGGAGATCTCTGGATTTGGACAGAGTGGTGCCAGAGGGACAGCTGATGGAGACCAGCGCTGGGCCAATGATTTAAATCTGTTTTTTAACAGATTTGATTCTAACCCCACTCTCTCTGCCCCCCCTCCCTCCTCTTCACACATCCCCAGTCCAGCGTCTACCATCACCTTCCCCCGACCACCTTCATCTTCACCTCCACTTTCACCTACCCCCCATCTCCACTCCACACCAATGGACTCGACCACCAGCCCCCCACTGCCCTCCACCTCCCCCCTCTCCTTTACATCGGCCCAGGTGAGGAGAGAACTGAGGCGGCTGAAGAACAGGAAAGCTGCAGGACCCGACGGCATCAGCCCCAGGCTGCTCAGGACCTGTGCAGACCAGCTCTGTGAGGTGCTCAGGTACATCTTTAACCTGAGCCTCAGCCTGGAGAAGGTCCCTGTCCTGTGGAAGACCTCCTGTGTGGTTCTGGTTCCTAAGATATCACACGCGAAGGAACCGAACCATTACAGACCCGTCGCCTTGACCTCCCACCTGATGAAGACCATGGAGAGGCTCATCCTCGGTCACCTCCACTCCGTGGTGTGCACCGCGATGGACCCGCTGCAGTTTGCCTACAGGCCAAACATCGGGGTGGATGATGCTGTCATCTACCTACTGCACAGGGCGCTGGCTCACCTGGAGACCGCTGGGAGCGTCGTGAGAGTCATGTTTTTTGACTTCTCCAGTGCGTTTAACACCATCCAGCCGGTGCTGCTGCGGGGGAAGCTGGAAGGAGCTGGTGTGGATGGAAAGCTAGCCGCGTGGACCATCGACTACCTCACCAACCGGCCACAGTACGTGCGTCTGCAGAACTGTGTGTCTGAGGTGGTAGTCTGCAGCACGGGGGCCCCTCAGGGAACAGTGCTCTCACCGTTCCTCTTCACCCTTTACACCTCGGACTTCACCTACAACACCAGCAGCTGTCATCTCCAGAAGTTCTCTGACGACTCAGCCATTGTGGGCTGTGTGTCTGAGGGGAACGAGCTGGAGTACCGGTCAGTCATCAGGGACTTTGTGGACTGGTGTGAGCGCAACCACCTGTGCTTAAACACCAGTAAGACCATGGAGATGGTGATTGACTTCCGGAGAAGGACACTACCCCACACACCGGTGAACATCCAGGGGAAGGAGATTGACCGGGTGGACAGTTTCAAGTACCTGGGTGTTCACCTCAACAGTAAACTGGACTGGTCACACCACACAGACGCCCTGTACAAGAAGGGCCAGAGTCGCCTCCACCTCCTGAGGAGACTGAGGTCCTTTGGAGTATGCAGGCCTCTGCTAAGGACATTTTATGTCTCTGTGGTAGCCTCTGCTAAGGACATTTTATGACTCTGTGGTCGCCTCTGCTGTCCTCTACGCCGTTGTCTGCTGGGGAGCGAGCAGCACTGACCGGGACAGGAAGAGACTGAACAAGCTGGTCAGGAGGGCCAGCTCTGTCCTGGGCTGCGGGCTGGACTCTGTGGAAGAGGTGGGTGAGAGGAGGATGTTGGCCAAGCTCACATCCATCATGGACAACACCTCTCACCCACTGCACCAGACTGTGGGGGGGCTGAGCAGCTCCTTCAGCAGCAGACTGAGACACCCTCAGTGTAGGAGGGAGCGCTACCGCAGGTCCTTCATTCCCACTGCTGTCAGACTGTACAACTTGTCTGTATAGTCATAATACTGTGTAATATTTATTTATATTTTACTGTGCAATACCCCCCATTATCAATGTCAATATTCTTCATATCCCACCATCACCATGTAAATATGTATATAGTCTGT
Source organism: Melanotaenia boesemani (assembly GCF_017639745.1). Taxonomy (NCBI): domain Eukaryota; kingdom Metazoa; phylum Chordata; class Actinopteri; order Atheriniformes; family Melanotaeniidae; genus Melanotaenia; species Melanotaenia boesemani. The sequence goes on along the minus strand of NC_055705.1, from coordinate 5,502,847 downwards.
GAGGTTGTTGTTATATTTTATTTTATTTTATGTATGGATGTAGTGTGTGTGTGTGTATGTATATATGTATATATATATATATATATATATATATATATATATATATATATATATATATATATATATATATATATATATATATAATGTATGTGTGTATGTATGTATGTATGTATGTGTGTATGTATGTATATATATATATATGTATATATATATATATATATATATATCTTTATATTATAACGGTACATATTTTTGCTTTTCTTAGACTTGTAAATAATTTCTATTGCACTTTCTTGCTGTGATGCATGTTCACCTTATTTTGCCTCTCTGTACTTTATTCTATAACAAGAGCTGCTGTAACAAGTGAATTTCTCCACTGTGAGATAATAAAGTCTAATCTAATCTAATCTAATCTAAAAGAACTGAGTCCAGTCTTTTATGAGAATTTTAGGAAATCACTGGAGACTCAGTGTATGGAAAGATGCTGATGTTGTCCCGGTCTCCAGATCTAATTGTCCACAAACAATGCATGAATTTAGATCAGTTGCTTTGACCTCAGTTGTGATAAAATCTTTGAAAACCTGATACGTCAGGAGATTCTGAAAAAACATGGGCTGTGAATTAGACTGCAGCTGGCCTGTAGACCCACACTCACCCTGCTTAATTCATTTTTAAACACCTTGGGAGGAGCAAGTGTCATGCTGGGCTTTTATTCATTGACTTTTCTTTTACACAATTCAACCACATATTTTAACCGGGACACTTTTTTTGCAGCTGCTACAACCTGCCGTGAGTCTCCACAGCTTTCCAGAGCTGCTGGAGCTGCTGACGGGCAGCTAACAGCGCTAACGGCTCAGACTGGTACGTTCAGGACCACCTGGTTCATGTGTATCTGAGGAGATTCAGGAGGGAAAGTCTTCCACCTCAAAGACGCTCTGTGGCGTAGCTGCTTTGTGAATCTGGTTTTCCATCTTGCCAGTGAGCTGAGCTGCTGTCTGTCAATCATTTCTGTCTGTGCGTCCTGACCCGCCCACTCTCCGCCCACAGATCACCCCACACCTCCCACCCCACCCTGGCAGTTTCAGGCATGTTTCAAATTCTGCAATGGGAGGAGTTATGCAGAAAGTAGGGGGTGGAGCCACACTTTAATGGGTTTTTGTCCACAGGGGGGGCATGCTTTCACCTTTGTTATTTATTCTTTACACAAATAAAGATTGTTTTATCTTGAAATATGCAGAAGAATCTTTGATTTTAAGTCTTTTTCAAGGAAATGAAAACAGTCATGGCCCTGTTGTTTGCAGCTGTGTCCATTGGTGTGAGGATGCAACTTAACAAACAGAAAATCAGACATGAGCATTGATTTTTGGTCTAAAAAAAAGGCCAATACACCTAATTTAGTGATGGTAAAAGGACAAACTATGGAGAGAGTGCAGTCTCAGCAGGACCTCAGGACCATCACTGACACTATATTTTTAACAAAACTGCGCAGCTTCGATTAAAAGGAGCATCAGTGGAAGTTTCATGTTGAAGAATAATGATGATGCTCTTTTGCTGAGCTTTCATTGAATCTGTTTCAGCATTTTCTCTTGTTTCGTGGTTTGGAACTCACACCCAGATCATTGACTGGTTCAGTCTCTTGATCAGGGAGTCTCAGCTGAGTCTGGAGTTGCTGGACACCAGACAGATGCAGCGAATAGCCAGCTCCATTTTAACCAACGACTCCATCACCTGGTGAGGAAGCTCCAGTTCATCAGTCCAGTCCATCAGGCAGTGCTGTTTTGTTTTTTTTACTATAGGCGACATAGGTGGTCACCTACTGGTCACATCTGCTGGGGGGACGCCAAGTCTACCAGCAGATGTTAACACAAGTCTACGTTCACACTGCAGGTTGCGTTCATGCTTTAACCAGTTAATGTAGTTAATAGGCATCAAAATAAAGAGACATAAACCATCATTAGTTATATGTAGTAAATGTTTAGCACAAGCGAGAAGCTCAGCCTCCCATCACCTGGTTGTGGTCATGTGTCAGTTAATTGTTATCTCCTATAAGCAGCAGAAGACTCCGCTGGCAGCTAGCCTGTAGTGGAACGAAGAAAGAAGTATTTAAAACAAAAAAACAAAGACAAAAGTGGTGGAAAACCTCTCTTAAAAGGCAAAAAATATTGCAGAGAACAATCCAGTTCATTGAGTATGGTGTTGGTTTTTTTGTTGTTTATTTGAACCTGTCCCGTCCAGCATCTTAGCACGCCGAATGAAGGTCTGGTTGCTGCGTGATGCAACAGATTTGCTCTGACAAGGGGAGGTTTATGAATATAAGGCTCCACTTGATAATCTGATTCATTTTTTATTTACTGTTATTTATTTACTTTGAAATATGAAACCTATGTAATCTAGCTGGACATGACTGGAGGGGAGAGAAAAGAAGGAAGATAGCAACAGGGAAATCAGAAATAAGAAAGAGGAGACAAAAACACAACAAATAGGTAAGGCAGTTTATTTGCACATTTAATGTACAGGACCATTCAAAGTGTTTTACATAAAACAAAGGCATTACAGATATTTAAAAATAGTAAAAGGCATCAACACATAATCACAATAAAATAATAAATAACATTAAAATGATTAAAAGCAAGATAAGTAAAAAAGTTAACATGCAGATTTCATGCATAGGTGCATGAGAAAATAAATGTTTTTAACCTGGATTTAAAAATGTCTACATTTGGTGAAAGTTTAATCTCCACTGGCAGTTTGTTCCAATTGTTTGCAGCATAACAGCTAAATGCTGCTTCTCCATGTTTAGTCTGGACTCTGGTCTGGACTCTGGTCTGGACTAGTGGACCAGAGTCTTTGGACCTAAGAGCTCTGCTAGGTTTATATTCTCTGAACATATCACAGATGTATTCTGGGCCTAAACCATTCTGGGATTTGTAAACAATCAGAAGGGTTTTAAAATCTATTCTGTGACTGACTGGAAACCAGTGTAAAGATTTCAAAACTGGTGTGATGTGTTCAGATCTCTTAGTCCTGGTTAAAAGTCTAGCAGCAGCGTTCTGGATGAGCTGCAGATGTTTAATGCTCTTTTTAGGAAGTCCTGTTAAAAGACCATTACAGTAATCCAGCCTACTGGAGATGAATGCATGGATGAGTTTCTCTTGGTCTTTCTGGGAGACTAGACTTTTAATTCTGTTGATGTTTCTGAGCTGGTAAAAAGCTTCTTAGTGAAGCTTTGATGTGGCTGCTGAAAGTCAGATCTGAGTTTATCAACACTCCAAGGTTACGAACTTGGTCAGTGATTTTAAGGGCCGCAAGTTTCCAGGTGTTTGCCAATGCTGACCCTCTTCTCTTTGCTACCAAACAGAATTATCTCAGTTTTGTCTTCATTTAATTGTAGAAAATTCTCCTTCATCCAGGTGTTTATTTGCTCCAGACACTGACACAATATGTCTATTGGACTGCAGTCATCTGGTGACAGAGACACATAAAGTTGTGTATCATCTGCATAACTTTGATAATTAATGCTATAGTTCTGTAATATTTGACCCAAAGGGAGCATATACAAGTTGAATAGAAGAGGTCCAAGGACTGACCCCTGGGGGACTCCACAAGTCATGGCCACTCGCTCTGATTCATAGCTGCCGATCGTAACAAAATAACTCCGGCCTTCTAAATAGGTATCTATCTACAGTATCAAACACAGCACTGAGATCCTGCAGAATCAGGACTGATACTTGACCAGAATCAGTATTCAACCTAATGTCATTTAACACTTTGACCAGAGCTGTTTCAGTGCTGTGATGAGGTCGGAAGCCGGACTGAAATTTATCAAGATTTCCACTTTCATTTAAAAAGTCATTAAGCTGGTGAAATACAGCTTTCTCAATAATCTTGGAAATAAAAGAGAGGTTAGAGACAGGTCTATAGTTGTTCATTATAGAGGCGTCTAGAGTCCTTTTCTTTAGGAGGCTTAATAGCAGCTATCTTTAGTGACTTGGGAAAAATACCTGATGCCAGCGAGCTGTTAACTATCAGTAGGAGACCACTTTCTACTGAGGTAAAAACTGTTTTTAAAAAGTCGGATGGTATCATGTCCAGAGTGCAGTAGCTCCACTCTGCAGGGTTTAGGTCAGTAGCTACGCTCTGCGGGGTTTAGGTCAGTAGCTACGCTCTGCGGGGTCTAGGTTGTTAGCTCCTCTCTGCGGGGTTTAGATTGGTAGTTCGGTCCACGGAGTTTAGGTCAGTAGCTCCTCTCTGTGGGGTTTAGGTCGGTAGTTCCGTCTATGGGATTTAGGTCAGTAGCTCCGCTCTGAAGAGTTTAGGTCAGTAGCTCCTCTCTGTGGGGTTTAGGTCGGTAGTTCCGTCTATGGGATTTAGGTCAGTAGCTCCGCTCTGAAGAGTTTAGGTCAGTAGCTCCTCTCTGTGGGGTTTAGGTCGGCAGCTCCGATCTGTGGGGTTTAGGTCAATAGCTCTGTCTATGGGGTTTAGGTCGGTAGCTCCTCTCTGCAGGGTTTAGGTTGATAGCTCTGCTCTGTGGCATTTAGGTCGGTAGTTCCACTATGCGGGGTTTAGGTCGGTAGCTCCTCTCTGCAGGGTTTAGGTCGGTATCTCCGCTCTGTGGGGTTTAGGTCGGTAGTTCCGCTCTGTGGGGTTTAGGTCAGTAGTTCCACTATGCGGGGTTTAGGTCAGTAGCTCCACTATGCGGGGTTTAGGCCGGTAGCGCAGTCTACAGGGTTTAGGTCAGCAGCTCCAGTAGCAGGGTTGCCAATTAACCTGATTAGTTTTCAAATGCTCCTCCAGGTGTTTCTGGTTTGTACCAGTTACTTTTCCAGCCTATAGTTGGTCCTGTTCCAACTTTTTCCAGCCGTGTTGCTGCATCAGATTCACTATCAGCTCATATTTTCCATTACATGGTAAAATGTCTCAATTTCACCATCTGAGATGTTGCTGCTCTTCTACTGGGAATGAAAGATGACCTGATGAGAGTCTGGTTTTATTCAAATTTTACAGAGACCTCACTTTGTTAAGGCAAGAATCCTTTAAAAGAACTTTTCTAAGTTTCTGCAGAAACATTATCCATAAAGCAGCAAGATGTCGGCAAGCTTGTCATACAGTGTAAAACTGCTGACTTCAAGCTTAAAGTGGGACATGAACTCTACTCCTTGGAGTCAAAGTCAAATTACAAACATTTTGCCCTGAAACCAACCAAGTGTCACGAGAGAATAAAAAGTTTCAACACAACAATCAGAAAGATCAATACTTCCCTGAGTTATTTCTGTTGTTACACTGGGTAATTTAGTTGGTGTGAACTGTGTTGGCATGATGTGTGACGTGGACATTGATAAGAGCTGTAAAGTGAGTAAGTCAATTGTACACAGGGGCGTAGCAGGACATTCTGGGCCCTATGTACAAACCATCTTAGTGGGCCCCTTAGTGGACTTGATCTGTAAACCATTCTCAGATTTTGTCACTGATCTCATGATGTGTACGTCAACAACGTTCTTGGGTAGCAGATGGATAAACAAAGTAGGCGTACTGCTACAAGCTCAGGTCTACAGCTAGCTTTTCACATATAAAAACTGATGGTACATCCGTGTTGCCTTTGGATGTTCCAGTCCACATCCCCAGAATGGGATTTTATTTTCCAGACTGCTGTTGACCCTGAACAACAGCTAAACATGTTGCTGCCGTCAGACCAGATAACTGGAAACTGTCAGAGACTCTCAGCTGTGTAGCAGCACTTTGTGGGAAGTTTAATAAAAATTTAGTTTTGTATGCTTTCCAGGTCTGTTTATGATGGGCTGCTCTAATTCTGAATATATTTATTTATGAAAAATTAAGGCAACCCGTTACTAAAATGCATCAAACTGCAGGGGTTTAACATTATTGTGTCCCGGGACCAGACATTTCATGTTAGTTAGGTGTTAACAAACATGTAATTGAGGCTAATTGTGTCGTCCCTGGGTAAAAGACAACCCAGGGAACAACACCGTGGATCACCACGGTGACAGCAGGTTTCAGTTAATGAAAAGCTGGACATGGATTTTCTTTTGTGGTCTCAATAAACCAAACAGTCTTTAAACAGCAACATTTCCTCCCAGTAATTGTTAGTAACGTTAACTTATATCACCGGGACGTCCCTAATCTTTACATCGCAGTAACTTTATCTGCATCTGCTGGTTTCTACTCAGCTTTGACATGAAGTGGAAATACTTGGGAACTTTCCACAGCTGAAGGTTTGATTCCCATCCTGCAATGAAATATTTATAAGCCTCTAATCTGACTTTATGCTTTTAATTCTGCTCCTGTGAAGCGCGACTGTCCATTGACCAGCTAGCTGTAAATGTCAAGGTAAGGTAAATCAGGTAGCAATGTCTCCGTCAGCTGGATGTTTTTTGTCTGACCACATAAGAGCTGAACTGGTTTGGAAAGTGTTCAGTCCCCTAGCACCATCCTCAGTCATCATCTGGACATGGTGATTGGACAAGATGGACATGATGGTCGACAAGAAGGACATGGTGATCGACAAGAAGGACATGGTGATCGACAAGAAGGACATGGTGATTACAACAAGATGGACATGCTGATGGACAAGATGGACATGATGATGGACATGATGAACATGGTGATCGACAAGAAGGACATGGTGATGGACAAGATGGACATAGTGATCAACAAGGTGGACATGGTGATCAACAAGAAGAACATGGTGATTGACAAGATGGCCATGGTGATGGACAAGATGGACATGGTGATCAACAAGATGAAGGACATGATGTACATGATGATGAACATGAAGGACATGTTGATGGACATGATGACAGACATGACGGACATGATGATAGACATGATGGACATGGTGATGGACATGATGATGGACATGATGATGGACATGATGATCGACAAGAAGGACATGGTGATCGACAAGAAGGACATGGTGATCGACAAGATGGACATGATGATGGACATGATGGACATGGTGATCGACAAGAAAGACATGGTGATGGACAAGATGGACATGGTGATGGACAAGTTGGACATGGTGATCAACAAGATGGACATGGTTATGGACAAGATGGACATGGTGATGGACAAGATGGACATGGTGATGGACAAGATGGACATGGTGATCGACAGGATGAAGGACATGATGAACATGATGATGAACATGAAGGACATGATGATAGACATGATGGACATGATGATGAACATGATGATGGACATGATGGTAGACATGATGGACATGGTGATCAACAAGTTGGACATGGTGATCGACAAGATGAAGGACATGATGTACATGATGATGAACATGATGGACATGATGATGAACATGATGATGGACATGATGGTAGACATGATGGACATGGTGATCGACAAGCTGAAGGACATGATGGACAAGATGATGGACATGATGATAAACATAAAGGACATGATGATGGACATAATGATAGACATGATGGACATGGTGATGGACAATATGAAGGACATGATGGACATGGTGATGGACAATATAAAGGACATGATGGACAAGATGAAGGACATGATGATGAACATGAAGGACATGATGATGGACATAATGATAGACATGATGGACATGATGACTGACATGACGTACATGATGATGAACATGATGGACATGGTGATGGACATGATGATGGACATGGTGATGGACAATATGAAGGACATGATGATGAACATTATAATGGACATGATGTGGAAATGATTATTATACTATAATCCTGTTGCTAGGCTACGATGTTTATTATTGTACATCCTGTCTGACTGTCAACTGTTTCTGCTCTTTGCAGGTTGGACAACTTTCTGATTCATGTCCCTTATTTTCTAGAGAGACCTTTTTCCAGGTTAGATATTTTATAAGGGTTTAAATCTGAGTCAGCAGCACCTGCAGTCTGATAGAATAATCAGACTCTGACTTATTGATTGTTCATTATGACCTTAAAGTTGGAAAATTCTCCTCCTGTTTTATTTTACTCATGTAAAAACTGATGGTAGATCGTCTGTTATCAACATTACAGACTTGGTGTGCATTTAGTTTCTCAGATAACACGATGCCAGAAGCATCTATACCATCCTGAACTGACAAGGGACCCATTGATACCAGATATGTCATGAGCTGGTCCCTGGGAAAGAGCTGGATGTCGATACAACATGGAGCTGTTTTTATAGCGAGGCCCGTGAAATCAAATGATTTGCTGTAATAACTATGAAGAATTTCTGATAGTAAATCTGTTGTCTTACATGAATTCTAGCGTGTTTCCTCCAGACAGGTTAGTTCAGGTGAGGCTCACCTCTTCTCTAAGAAGTTAAAAGAAGCTGCTCCTCCTTCATTTCCTGAAGACTTCACTGTCTGTCTCACTGGCTTCTCAATAAAGACATAAAAAATAAATGATATTTTATGGGAGTTTATCATCATAAAAATATGACAAATGTGATCAAAATTCTGTTTTCTGACTTCTTTTTTTAAACATAAAGTATTTTAAATTTCAATCCACCAAATAAAAAAACTGCTCTAGATTGTGGTAACATCTCAGTTATAGAACATAAAGGACAACTTTAAACTTTGAGTCAATAAAAGTCAATCAGTGCTATTTAACCACAGGGAGTTGCTAATTTCTCATTTAGATAAGAGATAACAGACCTGTGTCATAATGTTTCACCTCTTATCAGCTTTTTATTCATTCAAGTTAAAGTTCAAAGATTCATCCAGGAGCATGTTGTGATGACCCGAATTAAATAAAACCAACACTCATGTTGTGCAATTTGCATAAATGTACTGAAGTTTTTTTCTAGTTTAACTGCAGCCTAACTGAAGCTCAGACACACAGTCTTTCACAGCGATGAGCAGATTAAAGTTCACAGCAGCACCATTACATAACATAAAGTTACGTACACGCAGACAGGATCACGTAGCCTCGCGGAGGCTGCATAAAGCAAGCTGGCCTCAGCTGGAGCGTGCTCAGTCTGCAGCAGCAGGGGATTGTGGGAAAGCTGTGAGGGTCTTTGCAGAAACATGCAGTCTGTCATCTCAAGAAATGGAACGGAGACTCCAGAGCAGGTGAAGGCACAAGTGACAGGTGAGTTTTAGAGATGATCTATTAACTATTAACTTGATAAAAACCCAGAAAGAATCTCCACATGATTTTATATAGAGAAGAAATAGCACCAGCTGTTTGAATACCGCACTGTAAAAAGTGAAGGTAGGGAGAGCGGTTTGAAGTTGAAATGCCACATTTTCCAGCTCTTAGAGATAAGCTGGGAGTCATGGTCATTTCACTCTTTACCCTCTTCCTTCTCAGTTTGTGGTTGTTGTCGGGGCTAGAAAAGCTTATATGCAGATTTTTTTTTTAAAAAAAAAGGAAGTTTAAAAGGTCACTTTTTTGACCAACAGTAAACTTTGTTCAGTACTTTTAGTACAATTCAGGACAAAACACCATGACCTACATACAGTAAACTGAATAGTCTTTTAGGCAAAAAGTGATGCATTATTTCCATAAAACTAAGAATATTTTTTATTTGATGTTTTTCAAATTATTTTAATGATTCCATTATTATAATTTGAAATAAAAAAAAAAGTTATTTATGATTCCATGCTCACAGCAAGAAGGTCGCTGGTTCGAGTCTCGGCTGGGGGGAGGTTCGAACCTGGGGGAGGTGGCCTTTCTGTGTGGAGTTTGCATGTTCTCGCCGTGTATGCGGGTTCTCTGTGGCTTCCTCCCACGTCCAAAGACATGCATGTTAGGTTAATTGGTCACTCTAAATTCTCCCTAGAAGTGTGTGTGTGTGTGTGGTTGTTTGTTTCTCTGTGTTGGCCCTGCGATGGACTGGTGACCTGTCCAGGTGAACTTGCCTCTCACCTGCTAAAAATGCTGGGATAGGCTCCAGCTTACCATGATGGACTAAACGGTACAGAGAATGAATTGGAGCGGGAGATCGACAGGCAGATCGGTGCGGCGTCTGCAGTGATGTGGACTCTGCATCGGTCTGTTGTGGTGAAGAAGGAGCTGAGCCAAAAGGCAAAGCTCTTGATTTACCGGTCGATCTACCTCACCTATGGTCATGAGCTGTGGGTAGGGACCGAAAGAACAAGATCGCGAATACAAGCGGCCGAAATGAGTTTTCTCCGCAGGGTGGCCAGGCTCTCCCTTAGAGATAGGGTGAGAAGCTCGGTGATCCAGGAGGGTCTCAGAGTAGAGTCGCTGCTCCTCCACAAAGAGAGGAGCCAGATGAGGTGGCTCGGGCATCTGGTCAGGATGCCTCCTGGACGCCTCCCTGGTGAGGTTTTTCAGGCACATCCCACTGGGAGAAGGCCCCGGGGAAGACCCAGGACACGCTGGAGGGACTACATCTCTCGGCTGGCCTTGGAACACCTCAGGATCCCCCCGGATGAACTGGTGAATGTGGCCGTGGAGAGGGCAGTCTGGATTTCCCTACTCAGGCAGCTGCCCCCGCGACCCGACTCTGGATGAGCAGCAAAAAATAGATGGATGGATGGATGTACATTTTTAACATTCTGTGGGCTGTAATGTCCTTTATTGTTTAGCAAGTAGATGAGAAAATGAGTCAGGGAGACCTCAGGATTGAACCTGGGGCAGCTTCTTTGCCAGGTGAACTAAACATTGCACCCACAGCAACAACACAAGTTATTTTTATTATTTGTTTGTACAGCGTCCTTGGGTGCCCTGAAAGGCGCTTTAAATAAAATGTATTATTATTATTATTATTATTATTATTATTATTTTTGTCGTCTTTCCATCTGGTCTTTTTGCATCTGAAGTGCAGCTTCTTTAATGCTTTAGTAACCTCCATTGTTGCCTCCACTATCGGAGAAAACTCAGACTCGGAGAAAACTCAGACAGAAACAGCTAAACTTTCCTGCTTCCACCTCCAAACTGAACTCTGGAAGCAGAGGAGAGGTGACTCCTCCTGGTTGAAGCTGCAGCTAGCTTTAGGCTTAGCTCCTGTTCACCTTAACCAGCAGCTAGCTTCAGGGTTAGCGCCCTTCTCTTTACCCATCAGCTAGCAACAGCTAGCTTCAGGCTTAGCTCTGTTCACTTTACCCATCAGCTAGCAGCAGCTAGCTTCAGGCTTAGCTCCCTTCACTTTACCCAGCAGCTAGCAGCAGCTAGCTTCAGGGTTAGCACCCTTCACTTTGCCCATCAGCTAGCAGCAGCTAGCTTCAGGCTTAGCTCCCTTCACTTTACCCAGCAGCTAGCAGCAGCTAGCTTCAGGGTTAGCACCCTTCACTTTACCCATCAGCTAGCAGCAGCTAGCTTCAGGGTTAGCACCCTTCACTTTACCCATCAGCTAGCAGCAGCTAGCTTCAGGCTTAGCTCCCTTCACTTTACCCAGCAGCTAGCAGCAGCTAGCTTCAGGGTTAGCACCCTTCACTTTACCCATCAGCTAGCAGCAGCTAGCTTCAGGCTTAGCTCCCTTCACTTTACCCAGCAGCTAGCAGCAGCTAGCTTCAGGGTTAGCTTCCTTCATGTTACCCAGCAGTGGCGAAGCAGACGTAGGACTCTACTGGAACCAGCAGAGCTGTGTGCTGTTTATTGCTAAAGCTGGTAGCAAAACATTCAGAAAGTTTCTCTTTGCTAACTTCCTCAGCTCCGAGGTTCCCCCCTCCTCTGAGCTGTGCACCTCTGTCTCTCTCTCTCTCACTCTCTCTCTCTCTCCAGCTCTGCCATTATTAAAGGGGCCATGCTGTTCTTTTAAGTGCAAAGACATGGGGCTGCGAACGGCACCATGTCTTTGCATTTTGACGAATAACTCTTGCAGTCTGCTTTTTTATCAGTGTAATCTGTAATGTTATTACCTACCTCGCCTGACAGACAACCAACAATCAACCAAAGACAAATCCTTCAAATCTGGGAGGTCGATCCAGTCTGGGTTCTCTGTTTGTCCTCTTTGGAGCATGTTTAAACAAGTACATCCGCATCGTAGCTGGTTGGCTGAGCATTCATGTGGTTTAAGTGCAGGTGTATGTCTGATTGACGTGGACCGCATGGTGAAGCTTGAGTTATAAAAAATCTTTCCTGTAGAAGCCTATTTCTGCTCCCTTACTTACATAAATAGCCACGTCTGTTTCAAACATTGTCATACGTCGCTGTCCTCATACTTTATTCATGTTTTGCGTTGCCATGGTTGTTAATTTCTCCACTAGGGGGCAACGCTGAGTTCACCCCTGTGAGCTGACAGTCTTTATTCAAATGCTCGCACAACTTGTCAACCTTGTCTTTATTCTTCTTCTGCTTTTTTGTTCCCCTCCTGATCCTCTTCTTCTTCCCTGGTTTGTTTCTTTCGCTGGTTGCATGTCAGTTATTCTGCTCAACACTACCCCCATGATTTCCAGTGGTATTTCTCCATCTTGTGCATCAAGTGATGGACAGCTAAGCTCCCTGAAAACGGACCAATTTAAGGCGATGGATGAAACTGTCCGCCCGTCTGCGTATCCGTCTACTGCGTCCAGCATTAATGGGCCTTCAGGCTGGTTATAAGTGTGACCTCTGACCTGCAGGTTCAGTCCCAACTTGGCTGCAAGGCACTCTGCTGAGGAATGGACCAGGCCGTTTCTCTGTGGGCGACTCAGAGTACAAGCACTGGTTTGACGGCTTGTCGCTTATCCACAGTTTCACCTTCAGCAACGGTCAGACCAATGACTCATCAGATCACAGGTTATTGTGTTAGAAAAGATGATGTCACATGATTTACCAGCTGTCATGATGTTTCAGGTGAGGTGACTTACAGAAGCAAGTTTCTGAAGAGCAAAACCTACAAGAAAAACATCAAGGCCGACCGGATCATCGTATCCGAGTTTGGGACTATGATCTACCCTGATCCATGCAAAAATATCTTCTCCAGGTACTGTACCTCCAGGACATGTAGAAACCAGCTTCAGTCCGTCTGGAAGCAAAGAGAACCGCTGTCTGTGTGAGGCTGGATACATCAGTTTGTTCCAGAGCAACCTGAGAGACCTGTTTCAGTCCAAAATGAACAGACCTACATCCTCCATCCCTACAAAGTTGGGACTCTGTGTAAAACATAAATAAAAGCAGATCTCATCAGGTCATATTTTATCTGCAGTAGAAGATCACCAACACATCATGTGATGAAAATATATGAGCTAATAGTGAATCTGATGCAGCTACACCTCTGGAAAAAGTTGGAACAGGAGCAACAAAAGGCTGGAAAAGTAACATGACTGGTATAAAAGGAGCATTTCAGAGAGGCAGAGTCTCTCAGATGGAAAGATGGACAGAGGTTCATCAATCTGAGACAAACTGGATCTAAAACTGGAACAATTTCAGAAAAATGTTCCTAAATGTAAATTCTGAAGTCTTAGAGGATTCAGGTCATCCAGATCTGTTAACAACATTTAAGAGACACAGACGTGGGGTCTGTCTGGTATACATGAAGATGTTTTATTGCATGTAGAGTACATTTAGACCTGTTCAAGTCTGTGTAAACCTTCACAGAGAAATATTTCACTGCATTTAAAATAGGTTTATATCGTCCTGGGTCTTGAAAAGATTACTTTAGTCTGAATTTAACCATTTCATTTCAAGGCTAGAACGGCTGCAAGCAGATGATGTCGTGTGTGTTTTGGATTAATTATGGCTGTACTCACTCATGCTAGTGGAGCCACTAAAACTTCTATTTTCTTTAATAACCTCTCACCAGGGCATTCACTCACCTCTGCAACGCCATCCCTGACTTCACTGACAACAACTTGATCAACATAATTCGTTATGGTCAGGACTACTACGCCTCCTCAGAGATCAACTACATTAACCAGGTCGACCCGAACACGCTGGAAACTGTTGGCAGGGTGAGTTCTCATACGTCTGATTCTTACAATCGCATGGTGCAAATGAAGCTCGGTATGTAAGATAACGTTTCTGCTAACCTGCAGATCAACTACAGGAACCACATCGCTCTAAACTTAGCAACGGCTCACCCTCACTACGACAACGAGGGCAACACCTACAACATGGGAACAGCCATTATTGGCCTTGGCCGGCCGAAATACATCATCTTCAAAGTCCCAGCCGATGCCTCGGGTATGACCTGTTTCCTTCTTTATGATCCTCACGGTTCATCTGACTCGACTGTAATCACACATCACAACAACATGAGGGCTTTTCTGTAGGCAGCCTGGAAAAGGAAGCAGAGCAAAGCAAAAACCAAACTCCAGCTGGAAGCTGCAACGTTAACCTGCTAGTAGCGTCACCAGCTTCATTCAGTCTATTCCAGCTGTAGTTGTAAGAATTCTTTTGATCAGACAAATGTTTCGACTGGAACTTCTGGCTTCTTCAGAAAATGTCATCCGACGCGTCTTTATCAGCCCGGAGGCTGACAGAAACAGGTGAACCTAAAATCGGCCTTCTCAGACCACTGCGAAAGACAAAACCAGGTCATGTTCTGGGACAATCATCGGATCGGAGAGCAACATTCAAACGCTGGATCAAGGAAGCCATAGAAACACTTTGTCTTTCAAAAGAATTCTTACAACTAAAAGTTAACCTGTTAGGTTTGTAGAAACATAACGAGACTTGCAAGATGAGAATGAAGAAGAATGAAAGGAAGATGAAGAATCTTCCGGTTATGAAGCGCGGTGATGGAAATTTCATCAACATCGACTGGGAAAGCTCAGAAAGAAGTGTTAAAAATTTAGATTAAATCTTATCTGCTGAGTTACATAAACTTCTAAATTTATGCTTCAGCTCCAGAGGTCATTCCTGTCTGTAATTACCAGTTAGATAGGGTTTATGGATCCATAACGCAGCACTCTGATTGAGCTGTAAAAGATACTTGATGGCCTACAAAGAGTTTGGCAGCGTGACAGATGTCAACATGACCTGCAACATTTCTACTGCACCCACGCCCAGAGCAGCTGGAACCCTTTAAGGAAGCTGCTTCACGTCAACAGTCAAGACTCGTAGTGTAAAGCAAGAACGGCTTTTTTAGTCGACTCACAGCCACATTCAGACCCAGCCATTAGCCCTTCAGTCAGAAATTTAAAGCATGCATGAAAAAACACAAGAATTAGCACACATCAACACCTCCAGCTGATCTCATAGAATTACAATAACAACTTTACACGTGTCCAAACGTAAACACAAATGGTTCCGTTTGGTTATTGATCACTTTTACTTCTACATGATTTAAACAAGTTTAAAACTGAGCAGGTCTTGATATTTCAGTTTTTTTCAGGTGGATGAACAGAGTTTGTTGGGTCATTGTTTAGTCATCATTCTTATGGCTGAATTTATTTTTGTTTATTGTTGTCGTATTGTCTCACACACACACACACACACACACACATGAAGGAACAGTTCAGTGTGCAATGATGACTGATTTAAAACTTGACTTCTTTTTTTTCTATTGTTTTCAGGGACTAATATTAAAAATATGAGCTTATTTTGAATTTAATGGCACACGGTCTAATTGTCTGTATATAAGTGGAAATTTCCCACCCGTGAACCTTGAACGAGCCCTGCAGCCAAAATCTAAAAACAGACGACTCAAATTTAGTACTTTGTAAAACATGTAAAGTTTACAGGTTGCCTAACTTTGATTATTTTTAAGTTGTTTAATTATAAAGCTAAAATCTGTGTAACTGACCTGGACATCAAACTTTTCTGTGTCTTTCAGATAAAGATGGTGAAAAGCCGGCGCTCAGGAAAGTGCAGCAGGTCTGTTCGATTCCTTTCCGCTCCTCTTTGTTCCCGAGCTACTTCCACAGCTTCGGCATGACCGAGAACTACATCGTGTTCGTGGAGCAGTCCTTCAAACTGGATGTCGTCAAACTGGCAACCGCATATTTTAGAGGGGTCAGCTGGGGCAGCTGCTTAAAGTTTGACAAGGATGATAATGTAAGTCCTCCAACGTTCCTCTTAAAAGGCAATAAGCAAACTTAAAGAAAGGGTTAGGGTGATGTTAGGAACTTGTGGGGTTCCTCAGGGTTTATATCGCAGCCCATTATTGTTTAGGGTCATTTTAACGTGAACAAAAATAATTTATTGTTATTCAAACTTACACCAGAACTAGCCTGCTCGGGGGCAGGCTAACGTTTAGCTTAGCTTAGCTGTGTCTCAAAGGTCTGATACAGACTCCCTAAAGAAAGTTCTACCTGGTAGAAAAGCTGTGCCCCCGTCACTCATTCTGGTATAAATATTATCACATCACTACTTTGTCTGGAATAATCAATAAATCTGTCAAAACTACACAAGTACTGACATTAAATTAAATGAAAATTTATTTATTTATTTATTTGAGCGGGACAGTGCATGCCAATGAACAGACAGGCTTATATAGCATGAATGTAAACATACCAGATTATAGCAAAATGCTAATTTCCATCCGGAAAAGGAACATGGTATTCATTAAAATAGTTAATACCTTATTAAAGCCCCTCCCCAGGTTCAGGAACCCCGACCTCCACTGCCTCTGGTTGGCTAACAGTAAAACTGGGATCAGCTGAGCCCCGTCCATACAGGCCGAGGGAGTTTAAAGAGAGAGAAAGAGAAAGCTGATCTAAAGAGATGGACGGAGAAAGATATAGATAGATAGAGACAGGGTTCCTTTTTGGTTACCATGGCTTGGCCTTTAATTGATGACCCTCAGAGGGCGCACGCTTCATTCAAAGCTCATTCAGGCCACCAGACCCACGGTTTTCAGGGGGAGGACCACCAGTAGCAGTGGTCTCTAACAGTACAACATATTTACACCTTTAGAACAAACATTTCTTCAAAGATTCCTCCCACTGAGACATGTTCTGGTTCTTTATTTCCACCTGCTGCAGGTTCGCTTTGCTGGTAAGATGCTGCTGTTGAGACGTAATCATGAACACTTCTTCCTGGAAGATTATGGTTCCCCACCATCCTTCCAGTTGTTAATAATGGTTGGACAGTTCTGAAACCAGTTTAGTAGTTTCTGCTTCTCCTTAGATGTTTTCTCTGCTTGATGCCAACGATCTGAGCCTTCTGGAACAGACCAACAGACTTCCACGACCACGGATGTGTCTTTCCACATGGTGGTTTAAGACACGAGAAGCTGCTCATTGCGTCAGTTGGAGTTAAATAACTTGTTGTAGATGAAAGATGACCACCCCGCAGGAATCATCCAATAGGAAGCTCCTACCTGTTTGCCTAGTTAAATCCAGGTGTAGACTTTTTTTGGTCAGGTGTAAATGGATGAAAAAGTTTTTCTGAATCCGGCTGAAATAAGTACTTAACGTCACATATTACAAAGATGTCACCAGACATCCTGCTTCCAGACAAGAAACCCAAACTGAACTGACTTACACTGCTTTTAAACATGTGCCACGTTAATCTGCTGAATGCTAGTAGTGGTAGTTGTATAATCACATCCAGATTTTTTTTTCTTTCTTTTCAGACATTTTTTCATCTCATCAACAAAAAGACAGGAAAGGAAATTTCCACCCGTTTCTATAGCGACGCTCTGGTGGTTTTCCACCACATCAATGCCTATGAGGATGACGGCCACGTGGTGTTTGACATGATCACCTATGAGGACAGCAAACTGTACGAAATGTTCTACCTCCAGAATATTAAGCAGGAAACCAACAGCTTCATCCAGAACCACAAGGAATTCTCTCTGCCAGTTTGCCAGAGATTGGTTCTGCCGCTCAATGCCCACAACGTACGACTTTAAAGACATGGACTCAACCAGGCATACTTTATCTTCCACCTCATCATCTCATGACTTGTGTATTCCCAGGAATCTCCCAGAGGAATGAACCTTGTGACTCTGACGGACACGACAGCGAAGGCAGTGATGCAGGAGGACGGATCGGTCTACTGCCAGCCCGACCATCTCTTCAAAGGTTTGTCATACAGTCGTCTGACATTCAAGAAGAACTGTTCAATCTTCCAGATCTAAGGAGTCTGGCTTGTCCACAGGGATGGAGCTGCCTGGGATCAACTACAACTTCAACACGAGGAAGTACAGATACTTCTACGGCTCCAGGCTGGAGTGGTCTCCTCATCCCAACAAGGTGAATGCAACACCATGAGGCTAACTAGCATCAGCAACATGACTGGTATAACAGGAGCATTTCAGAGAGGCGGAGTCTCTCAGATGGAAAGATGGACAGAGGTTCACCAGTCTGAGACAAACTATGTCTAAACATTGTAGAACAAATTCAGAAAACCGCCATCTCAGGGAACTTTATACATGATCAGCTCGAGCCAAAGTATTCAAGCCAACATTAATTCAATTCAATTCAATTCAAACTTTATTTGTATAGCCCTTTTCATACATTATCATGCAATACAAAGTGCTTTACAATGTAAAAACATATATTAAAAATGTAAGAGTAGAATAACACAAATGCTATCTACTTTACATTTTGAATCACACACATTCACACACGCACACACACACACACACACACACACACACACACACACACACACCCAAGCGCGCAAACACACAACACAAACAGATGATGCCACTCTTCTTTCATAGAATTAAAACTATTCCTTCTAGTTCCTGTCTCTTTAACTGAAACGGTTTAAGAACAAAGTTTGAGAGAGAGATCTAAAAGACAAGATAAAAGACGAGACAAGATTAGCCAGTATTAGCATGCTAACACACCACACGTTACTCATTAAGCAACAACAATCAAGTTATCTTCATCCCATGAGGAACACAAACAAATTTCAATCCACCAAATAGTTACTGAAATATTTCTGTCTGAATGAAACTGACTCCACCCCCTGGAGTCACCCCATGGCTCAGACTTTTCCTCTCGTCCACCAGATTGCCAAGGTAGACATCGTCACCAGAACCCACATCCAGTGGCATCAGGAGAACTGCTACCCCTCAGAGCCGGTGTTTGTCGCCTCTCCAGGGGCAGTGGAGGAGGATGATGGTGAGGGCCTCGCCTCCAAACCACACAGACATATATCTGGGTATAGAGGACAGTCTCTTCTCCAGGTCTGACTGGTTGGTTTTTGTTTTATGTCTTTAGGAGTCATCTTGTCATCTATCGTTTCTCCGGATCCTGAGATTTCTCCGTTCATGCTCATCCTCAACGCCAAAACTTTTGAGGAGATTGCCCGAGCCTCCATCCCCGTCCCCGTCCACATTGACCTTCACGGACTCTTCATTCCTGCTGCCGTTTAACCACAGAAACACCAGCTGGATTAGTTATTTATACTCGTTTTAAACGCTTTTTATTTTAAATTTTTTGAAGATGTTCTTTTAAAGATGCCGAAGATGATGACCGAAAAATTAACTTCACTTGACATTTTTAGTTGATTCTTAACCTTTTAAGAGATGTATTAAGGAGATTAACTAAGTTTAACTGTAGATGATCCTTTAGCATCAATATTGCCATCACATCGCCGCTAAAAGGTTAATGGACTGTACTTATACAGCACTTTTCTGGACATGTTGACCACTCAAAGCACTTTAACACTACATGTCACCTTCACCCATTCACGCACACACTCGCACAGCACTATTACTATACACTAAGGCCCTGATCTATTAACGCTTTGCGTGTACTAAAACAGGTGCAGACGGCTTTGCTCCGCTAAAATCGGCCCAAGCTTATCTATCAAAGCCGCAAACATGGAACTGCGTCAGTTATCCTGGCAAAACTGCGCCGCTCTCCACTTTGCGTTTCTGAAGCTACTGCATATGCATTATGGGCGTTCCGGCCAGAAAGTGCACATTAGTGGGAGGAGACTATGCAAATAAATCTGGTTTGCGCAGCAGTGGGATTCATGTAGCCCGCAAATAGTTTGCGGTGTTTATGTTTGCTCTAAAAATAGCGTTTCTGAAAAGCAGGTGCTAATTGGCACAACAGTATACGCGCAATGGCTGCAGTAATAATTTTAAGGAGGAGGCACAGACACCATGAAAGGCGACTAAGATAATGCATTTTTTTCTATTATATTAATATATTTAGAATGCCAGAGAAGAGGATTGTGGAGACGATCCAGCGTTGCAATATTAGAATTGCTGGATAAGTTTAAAGACTTTATCATGCCTGTCTTTTATTATTATTATTATTATTATTATTATTATTATTATTTCTTTATAGCTTTTAAACCTTTATTATTTCTTATTTGTTCCTTGCATGTTTTTATATGTACAATACCTTGGTTCCTAAAGGTTGTTGTTAGTGTGCCTTATAAATAAATTGAACTTGAATATGAAACTATATTGCAGCATTTCTGGTGACATTTAGATTTTTTTCCTCGACTTCCGCAATATTTTTATTTGTCTCCTTTATTTGTCTCAACTTCTATCGGATAAAAGTTAATTTTGCGTTTGCGGTTTCCTTGCTCTCCAGAACCTTACATGACAGAGCAAACAGCGCCGCTAAATCCTCATTTAAATACTGCTGTTTGCTCCGCAAATGATAACAGGAGCAGTCTTAATAGATCAGGCGCTAATCGTAGAAACATAACCAGAGCAAAACTGCGCAGCAAATGTTAAATAGCGCAGCAGTTTTGCCCTCGTCATAACTCAGCCCCTAAGTGTATAGTAAGTGTATAGTAATATACACATCCGGCCTGTAAATGAATTATCTTTGATCCGTATAATCATATCTAATCAGAGCTGGTCCGCTGATAGACCTCACGCACCACTATGATAGTACAAGTCCCACAATGCACTGCCAGTGTGTGGGTGCGTTAATCACGGCCTGCTAGCGCGTACCTCGCTCGTTCTCTAGCCGCCTGACGGAGCTCATCTTTGTCAACAATCCCCCAGAAATGGCTAAAGGAAAAGTGGAGTGAAAACAGAGAATATGTTTCAGATGTAAAGCTGTGTGGAGACAGTGGGGCTGGAGTGACAGAATAAAAGGTAAAAAGCACCAGGACAGAAATGAACATCAGGACAGAGTTATTAACCCATTAGGTGCCAGAGTTTTTAAAGTTTTTAAGGGAAACTGTAAGTGAGAAAAAATGTTGAATATTAACCACATTTTATGATGGCAGTAAAATTACTAATCTAAGTTCATGTTGTGGCATCACAGGTTGGCAGCTGTATCAGTCGTAATTTAACGTACGTGCAGCATCCGTCATTAATGATGGCGAGATATGGAGGTAGGATGGAAAAAGTGAGTCGACCGGCTCTATGCATGGATTTGGGGGCATCAAACCAGTGGGAGATGAGGATGCTTTAACTTTTCCAGCTTTAAAAAAAAAATATTTTCACGTATTATTTAGAAGATGGAAACTAGTGGTTCATGGTTCACACTGTCACAAATTTGACCAAAAGTTTTGTTCTTGGACGCGCTAGTTAAAGTAAGCTACATTTACCAGTCTCATGTCAATCAGATCCATGTTACTGTCACGGAAACAAGGAGACGTCTTCTCTAAGTCACTGGTGCTGTGCAGATGTTGGAGACAGAGGTCTGATCATTTAGGGGCCATTAATATAGTGACAGAAGTTATAAACAGGCTGTGAGATAGAAATCAGGGGAACTTTCCTCTCTCAGGATTTATGCTTCAGCTTTGCAGGGGCGGAACTAGAAAAGTTTAAATGGGCGCCAGGCAGGGGCACTGACCAGGAAAAGGGGGCTCAGATGAGATAAAAAAAATTTATGTTCTTGATTTTATGTAATATTGAACTGATTATTACAAATAAAGTGATAATCTAATGTAAAATAAGTGAAGAAAAACCCAAGTAAACTTTGACTTTTTCTGTTGATACAATACAGTAAAAACGGTCAGATTTCAGGCATAGTCGTGAATGGTGATTAATCATGATTAATCGTGATTAATTCATTTGTAAGCTGTGATTAATCTGTTTAAATTTTAGT
This sequence comes from Melanotaenia boesemani, assembly GCF_017639745.1. Taxonomy (NCBI): domain Eukaryota; kingdom Metazoa; phylum Chordata; class Actinopteri; order Atheriniformes; family Melanotaeniidae; genus Melanotaenia; species Melanotaenia boesemani. The sequence continues at coordinate 5,481,030 of NC_055705.1, read as the reverse complement.
CACCTGATAACTCTAATATTCATACTTGTAGAAAATTGACCTTCAAAGCAGTTTAGTTTTTTGCATGTCTTCTCTTGTTATTCCAGGACATTTGATTTTTTAAAATGAGGTGATTATTTTTGGCTGTTGTTAAATATTTTCTCTTGAAATTACTCTGAAAAGGAAAGATGCATAAAGAGACATAAGAAATAAATGCAACAGATTTTAGCACTTTTAAAAAATTTATTTAATGATTAATGTTGTTTTATAGGCAATAACTAATAGGCTCTCTTAGTTCCAGGTTCAATATGTGCAATAAGGTCATTTTAAAAAAAGTTTTTAATAAACATGGAACCAGTTCTCAATTTGTTCCATTTTTTTCATTTTGGCCTGCTGTGTATTTGAGTTTGACAGCCCTGCTGTAGTCCCTCTAGTCTAATCATGGTTCTTTTATCTTCAGCGCTCCGTGTGCACGGCCTACGCACAGCTATAGCCTACACATAGCACTCAGCTAAAGCTAAGCAGCTTGGAAAGGTGCTAACGCTAGGCTAACAATGACTATCAAGTCCTATATAAGAAGATAACAGCAATAGAAGCAAATGTTTGCCGCCTTGAACTCAATATTGAAGTAAATGGATTGTGTGGAAATGAAAAAACCTTCCCATGGGTTAAAAAAACAGCAGAGACGAGCAAGCTAACAGATGGCTAAAAGGCACAGATAACACCAGCAAGAAAGAGGTAGCCTCTATAAATTACAATAAATCATCGGGTAATAACCCTCCCTGGATCTGTCTTGGTGCAAAGCCAAAAAGTAAATCATGCCTTCTGGAAAAGAGAGGACAACGTATCACAGGCCGGTGCAGCGAGCTGAAGTCTGATGAGACCGACCGGCCTCCGCTCCCTACAAAACAAAGGACCTCTTCTACCCTCTACATGGTAGGAAACAGGACTGGACCACCGAGACTGGGAAGGTTGACAACAAACCTCCAAAGCACCTGAATGTGAAACTAACAATGATGTCTGAAACTACAGAACAGATTTGTTCCGCTATCAGATGACTCGGGATCTTTATGGGATGACCGTCTATCCCAGGACCGCGAGGTGAGGACTGAAAACCAGTCAGAGGAAAAGGCCACGGGGAAAGCTAAAGGCTGGACCTGAAACTCTGATTATTGGTGATTCAGCTGTAAATGAGGTTCAATGTATGTGTGGAAAGAACAGTCCTCTGCTTTCCTAAGGATCTGATCAATGACCCGCAGGAGAAGATTCTGGAAGTCGTGGCTGATCCAGATGTGAGAACCATGGTTCTACATACAGGGTCACAAGATGTGTCCAAGCAACAATCTGAGGTTGTGAAACAGGACTTTACTGGACTGTTAGACCCAGCGAGCTCTCTGAAAGCAGCTGTTTTCATCAGTGGACCTGAGCCCCCATCAGAAGAGGAAAGATTCAGTAGATTACTGCCACTGAATAACTGGCTTATCGGCATGTGCTGACAACAAACTGCATTTTATTAACAATTATTACATTTTTTGGGAACACAGGCATCTTTTTAAGGTAAGTGGATTAAATTTGAACAAGTCAGAGGGTGAAACTTTTCACTTCCAACCTTTTATTTCCTGCGTCATCCCTCTGCATTCGGTGCCAAGACTGAGATACAGGAGGAGGATAGACCAAACCAAACATGTGGAAACCCAGAAGAAGAGCTGCATTTGCCCCCACTCAGTCTCAAAAAACAGACATCGGCGGAGGCAAGAGGAAGGATCTTTATTTGCCCCCAAGTCCCTCAGCAGCCCCAAAAACCAGGATGGTGGACCCCCACCCCACCAAACCCCCAACATGTCATCATCGTCCTTGTCGTTTCCAAGGTTACTGTGTGTGATGTGGGCAGGGTGAAAGTAGTTTTAAATTCTTGCTGGTACTAGTTTCAAAACCTTCATCTCTTTCTCACTTCATGCATTTTAACAAACTCAAAACTGAAACAAATAAAAATATTTCAGTATTTTACTGTAGGCTCCATGTAGGCCTAAGGAGTAGGGAAAATTAAAAACAACTGACATTATTAAACTATTTATTTTAATTAGAACATTAATAAACATGCAGAGTATAAGTCTCTAAGAACAGCTCATGAAGTCACGAGCAAAACCGTTTTTATTTAAACGTCTGTAGATGAAAACTGGTAGACATTTACATTTTGTTAAAAGGGTTTTAGCCAAACAGAAGAATGTGTGGAATTTCGTTGGTGTAATTTTTTGTTCGTTTGTTCCGGTGCAAGCGGCGTTTCTTGTTGTCTGTTGACCAATTGTGGAAAACGTCCCAGTGCATTAAATCAAACGCACCGGTTCCCATAGCAACCAGTAGATGCACATGCAGAGTAAAATCTCAGGTCGTTAAGCACTTAACTGAAACGCAACTGCTTCCTCTCCTACTGATTTTAATCGGAGCATTCAGCAACGAACGTAAAGACAACGTGTGGTTCACGTTTCCAAGGCTGGACGTAGAGGAGGCCACCAGGCTCTCTGAGGGGGCGACAGGGAGCAGGACAAGAGCCTTGAGGAAGAGATGGAGCAGCCTGGTCAAAGCTCCGTCCAGTAGGGACTAAAACAGCACTGACAGTCCAGAAACAATTCGGAATGAAGGGATTTTTAAACACGAAGGAGCAGATGGATCTATTGTCTGATCCAGACTGCAGTCGTGACCGGTTCTGGCCTTTATAGCAGGCGGCCACTCTCCATCTTCCTGGTACTCCTACCACCGCTGAATCTTTTAGTGGTTCGCAGTACCGGACCGTACCGGCTTACTTTCACCTCTGGATGTGGGCCTGTCTGATCATTACTGTGTTTTCTTTGAGAGTATGATTCCTGTTCACATAAATGTATTAATGGAGGAGATCACAGCACGGTGTACAGCTGAAAACACGAGAAGGATGTTAAACCAGACCTTCTCTTTAACACCTGCCCTGTCAGGGGCTTCAGCCAATGAGCTTGTTGCTAGTTTTAATGCTAACATGCTAAATATTATGGATGCTACTGCTCCTATTGACAGTAGTCTGGAAAGAAAAAGTCTCCATGGAGAAATTCCAGAGAATCGGAAAGTTTAGCGCAGATGGAGAAAAACAAATCTACAGGTTCATTATGACATGTATAAAGAGAAACTTCACTCCATTTTTCATCAGCTAAACGACTTTTTAATACAAAACAACTGCTACGGTGTCTTCCAGTCAGATTTTAGACAGCACCACAGCACTGAGATGCTCTGACCAAAGTCATTAATGACATTTGTTTGAATACAGACGATGGAAAAATGTCAGTCTTAGTCTTCCTACTTAGTCTTAGGACCTCAGTGCTGCATTTGATACAGTCAACCACAATATATTACCCACGACTGGAGAACTGGGTGGGCCTCTATGGTACTGGTTTAAATCTTAGTTAGAGAATAGAAAATACTTTGTGTCAATAGGTAATTTTACATCTGAGCAGACAAGAATTACATGTGGAGTTCCCCAAGGTTCCATCCTGGGCCCCTTCTGTTTAACATTTACATGTTCCCACTGACACAGGTCATAAAAACAACAACATTAGTTACCATAGCTACGCAGATGACACACAGATATATATTACAATGTCACCAGGAGATTGAGGCTCTTGGTAAATGCATTGAGGAGATTAATGACTGGATGTGTCTGAACTTTCTCCAGTTAAACAAAAACTAAACTGAGGTGATTGTCTTTGGAGCAAAAGAGAAACGAATAAAGGTCACCACAGAGCTTCAGTCTATACGCCTAAAAACCACCAACCAGGCCAGAAATCTGGGTGTAGTGATGGACTCAGACCTAAAAAACACCAACCAGGCCAGAAATCTGGGTGTAGTGATGGACTCAGACCTAAAAACCACCAACCAGGCCAGAAATCTGGGTGTAGTGATGGACTCAGACCTAAAAAACACCAACCAGGCCAGAAATCTGGGTGTAGTGATAGACTCAGACCTAAAAAACACCAACCAGGCCAGAAATCTGGGTGTAGTGATGGACTCAGACCTAAAAACCACCAACCAGGCCAGAGTCTGGGTGTAGTGATGGACTCAGACCTAAACTTTGTCACAAAGTCAGCCTACTATCACCTTAAGAACATATCAAGGGTAAAAAAATCTGATGTGTCAGCAGGACCTGGAAAAACTAGTCCAGCTTTCATCTTTAGTCGGCTTGATTATTGTAACAGTGTTTTTACAGGTTCTACCTAAAACATCAGTCAGACACCTGCAGCTGATCCAGAACTCTGCTGCTCCAGTCCTCACTAAGACCAAGAAAGTGGACCACATCAGTCCAGCTCTGAGGTCTTTACACTGGCTGCCTGTTCGTCAGAGGATAGACTTTAAAGTTCTGCTGCTGGTCTATAAAGCTCTGAATGGTTTAGGACCAACATACATCAGAGACCTCTTGACCCAGTATGAACCTGCCAGAACCCTCAGGTCATCTGGATCCAGTTTCTTATCAGTTCCCAGAGTCAGAACCAGACATGGAGAAGCTGCATTCAGCTTCTTTGAAAACTTAAACTTAAGATAAAGAAAAGACTTAAGATAATAGGGCGTTTGCCGTCCTTGTTGAGGAAGGTGAAAATCGGGACAAAAACAGCCCGATGATCTTTGTGTGTATCTAGCTTTAAACGTCCTGGTTTAAATAGTTCAGACTACGGCCTGGTCTTGGTTCCTAAAAAAGCCACAACATTAAAATCTTAACTTTAAACTATTCAACCGGATTAAAGCGTGAACTTTTAAGCTACCCAGAAACACTTTACACTAAAACCTGAACAGAAACTCTCAATCTGCACATTTCATTAGAATCATGGGAATTTATTACATCAGCATTTGCAGCAAAAACAGTTTAAAATCTGCTCCGTCAGTCACCCCTCCCCCACCTTCCAACATGGCTGCCAGATCGCACAGCTAAGAGTCAGCTGTCCACAGTCTGAACTGGGCGTTGTCACTGCTGCTCAGAAAAAAGTTTCCGCCTTCAGGCTTGCCGCCGCTCAGTCGTCCTCGTTGGCGTCACTCTGGAGAGGAAGGGGCGGAGCCTGGGACATGAAGCAGCAGCCACAAACCCGAGCCGGGACCAAGAGAAGAAGATAACGATGCTAAAGAACAGGCACGTTGGAATACTGAATGTGTGTGTGTGTGTGTGTGTGTGTGAAAGAGATGTGTCTACACTATCACTGTTAACAACAGTGGAAAAAACGCTTCGTTTCTCACAGAAAAACTTGTTTTTCTCTTTTTTGTCCCGCCGCTGCCGCTTCATCTGATGGAGGAAGATTTAGTGTTTCAGGTCCTTCAGATGATCTCAAAGGTCTTCTTCAGATCCATGATCAGCTGCCAGTCAGACTTCTGCATCTCGTCTCTGAACCAGTTCTTCAGAGCATCAATGGACGCCCGTGTGATCTGAAACCCAAACACAGCCGTCGTTACTGAACCGAAGACTGTTAGCTAAAACCAGCTAAAAAATCCGTCTGCGCTCGGCCTCGGCGGCGTCATGTGACCGCTGTGACGAGAGCAGACGAATCACATCTGTATTTAAGAAAGATTAGCACCATGTTTTATTACAATTAGTGTAACGTCTTCTTAAGCAGTTAATAATTCAGCCATGAAAACGAAAGGACTCGTTTATTTAATAAGTGACCAATAAATCAGTCTAAACACAAGCAGCCAGACGAGTAACGCAGCGAGATGCTGATACGGTTTCTGATTACAGCCGAGCTGCTCGGTGATGAACCTGTTGAAGGTCCGTGTCATGCAGACCAGAAACACCTACAGAAACGTTAACAGGCTGTAAGCACTCTAAGAGGCCTTTTTTACGAGGGAATGCAAAAGGAAAAAAATTGCCGTGTCCCCTGTGGGCCTCCGTATAGACAAAGAAAGAGGTGGATAAAAAGTTCAATAGAAGAACACAATTTTCCTTTCTTTATTTTAGCCTATCACGTAGCTTAATACCACACTTCCTCCCACCCAATCACAAACGCAGACCCTGGCACTTGCCATCACCAAGCCCCGCCCCTCTCAAACCATAACGGAGAGTACTGCAGAAGAAGTCTCAGCGAGGAGGAGGAGGAGGAATCTGAAAAGAGGTGGAGGTGATGCCAGGCTGAGGCCTCCAGGTAGCCGAGTCCTGCCAGGTGTTTACCTAACAGCTGATCCACCAGGTGTGTGTGCAGCAGCCATGTCTGACGCTCTGCGCTGAACATACACACCGCGTCCTTTTTGATGGAAACTCAGATAGAACCAGGCAGGAAATCAGACGGTACAAACTGGTTTTCCCACCAAAAAGAAGCTTAAAAGTTGGTCATTAACAAACAACATAAAATGTCCAGGACTGCACTTAAAATATGTTTTTTTTACATTTTCTGATTCTGATTTATTTCTATTTCATCCAGCCCTGCTCAGCCTTTAAGGATCCCACCATCTATGATGAACAGGTAGGGCACCTGTACTTCTGCTGAGACAAAGTCAGTAGTTAGAAAGATGCATCCTTTCCCTGTAAATGGAGGGAGGGGCTGGCGCTGGAATCCATCTTTATTAGCTCTGTTTACCTTACGACCACCCTAAGCCCTGCCCCTGTGAGTAGGCGTGTCCATACCTTGCTAACAATGATGTCGGTGGCTTCAAAGTGGCGGCCGTACATCTTGGGCGACTCTCCGGGGATGGGCTCTATCTTGACACAGATCTCTTGGCCTTTCTTGGCCGTGTCGACAGGCTTGTGGTTCATTTCTATACTTGTGACGATGCCGATGTCAACGAACTGAAATGCACACAGAGTCAGGCCGACGTCAAACGTCTCACATTGTTTGAATAAAGAGAATTGCTCCGTGCCGCAGCCTCACCCCTTTGCTGGGAACGCAGAGCGGCGTTCCCTGCTTCAGGACTCCAGCCTCCACAGAGACCCCCATCACAATGGGATCTCTGGAGTTGAAGATGAACTGAGGAAGAACTCGCAGCTTCACCGGGAACACAGCTATATGCCTGCACACACAAAACACCATCAGTCTGCAAGGTACAGCCGTTCAGAAGAAATCACCCGTGTTTGTTGGTTTCTATCGGTTTCATGCTCATAATAAATCTCAGCCAGGTGTGTTGGTGTGAGGATCAAAGAGAGACGGATGGACAAAGAGCTGAAGGAGTTTCCTACTTGAACTCGTCCTGTTTGGCCTTCTTGTAGTCCTCTCTGTACTTGGTGAAAGCATCGAAAAGGTGGTAGATGATTTCAGCCGAGAAAATCCGGACCCCCAGACTGTCGGCCATTTCCTGACTCTCCCGCTCCACCTTCACGTCAAACGCCAGGATCACAGCGTACCTGAAGAGTTATTTAACGGTTTCAGTAGGAGAACAGGAAACACATACACAGCTTTATCCGGAAGTTTCCGCTTTAAAAAGGACCATGACGTACTGAGGGTCGTGCTCCAACATGGTGGACGCCTTCATCACGTCCTTCTTATGAACCGGACCGATGTTGATACCAGCATACTGCAGGAACACACACACACACACACGCAGAGTTACATAGAGAGGAAAACACAAGTAAATAAACAAATAAACACAGCCGTTAACCGGGGGCCTGTTCCGGGAAGCAAGTTACAAACTGAGTTTGGTAACACTGACCTGTTACAGTCAGTACACAGACGGGTACATAAACAGCCAGTAAACAGACAGACGGGTACATAAACAGCCAGTAAACAAATGGTTACATAAACAGCCAGTAAACAAATGGTTACATAAACAGCCAGTAAACAGACAGACGGGTACATAAACAGACAGTAAACAAATGGTTACATAAACAGCCAGTAAACAGACAGACGGGTACATAAACAGCCAGTAAACAGACAGACTGGTACTTACGGGGACTTTGGACGTCCTCAGGAACTCCAGCAGAGCCTCCAGTGATCCCAGTGTGGATGCCTGTACGTAGACCCCCTTCTCCTCCAGTTTGATGGAGCTCAAGGTCTGTTTGAGCTCCCGCACCAGTTCATCCTAAAAACCATCGAGACTTGGTTAACTGGGGCCTGGCGGAGCAAGCAGGGACCTGCTCAGACAGCCTTACCCTGAGGACGGGGACCTCGTCGTCTCTGTGGGCCACCAGCAGGGGGAGCCCTGCCAGCGTCTTCTCCAGGTCTTTGCCCAGGATCTTCACTCCCTGAGACGTGGACACCTCCTTGTGCTTCTCATACTGGTTCTGGACACGAAAACCCATCAGACCGTTAATCACCAACATACCAAAATGAAACATCTGTTTCCTACAACAGGTGCCTCACCTTGACTCGGAGCTCCTTCAGAGGCGGCGGCAGCAGCAAGCCTCTGATCTGCGTGACGATGGGCCCCTCCACCCCTGGGACAATGATGGTCTCTCCTTCCCGCAGGCGGCCATTAATCAGGATGACGTCTATCGTGGTTCCCATGCCGGGCAGAGCTTTCACCTGAGCACAGAGACCATCAGCAGTGTCCACCGGACCGAGGAGGAGGAGTCCACACTCTGACACTCACCTCCATGACCTGAGCACGCAGCTCGTCACAGTGCGCTAACCGGCGCGCTAACATGGTCTGGGTGAGCTCCACCAATAAGGCGATGAGATTCCCCATCCCGTCTCCGCTGTGGGCTGAGGTGGGAACCAACGACACAAAAGTCCGGGGGTCTTTGTTCTCAAAGAACAAGGCGGCATTGAGACCCTGAGGGAGAGCAGAGCGATTTCACAGGTTTGCAAAGGGAAGGAATTAAAAGGAAGCAATATGATTGGCTGGTGAGTGATGATGCAATCACCTGCTGAGCGAACTCCACAATGATGGCCTTGGCTCTCTCGTCAAACTCGTCTTTGGTGTTCTTCTTCTGCTTCTTCAGCGTGGCCACCACGTCAGTGTCTGGACTCTTCTTCCAGTCGTACAGACGGTCGATCTGATAACAACAACATGGTTAGAACCAAACAGAAGAGGATTTCTTCTTCTATAGTGGCGTAGCACACCTTGTTGAGGGCCACAATAAAGGGACACTTCTTTTCCTTCAGCAGGTTGATGGACTCGAGCGTCTGAGGCTCAAGGCCGTGCATGATGTCCACCACCAGGATGGCGATATCACACAAAGAGCTGCCCCTGTTCCTCAGGTTACTATGGAGACAGGAGACAGTCAGGCTACTGAGGACAGACGGCGGATAATCTGTGAGGACAGACGGATGTTACCTGAAGGACTCGTGTCCAGGTGTGTCAATGATCAGCATGCCAGGAATCCTGATGCTTTCCCTGTCAAACTGAACCAACAGTTCAGGTTAATAACCTGACGGTAACACTGGCAGCATTTATCCGTCAGAGTGACACATCGTACATTTTTAACCATCTTTGCCTGCTCCTCAATGGTCTCCTTGGGAACGTTGGTGGCTCCGATCTGCTGAGTGATTCCTCCGGCTTCGCTGTCCTGGACATGGGTGTGTCGGAGCTGCACGCAGCACAAACAGCCGGTAAGTTCAAAATGACTGTCTACTACTGAACAGTCAATAAACAGTCGGTCCACTGAGAGCAACCAGTTAACCAGTCAGTATAGAAGAAATAGTCTCTAAATAGAGAGGCCACATCCATACGGATTAAATAATTTCATTTTTATATGGATGGAAGCTTTTCTAGAAAGGGTGTGTCGACACCAAGGGGCAACCTCCGGCGGTAAAAAGTGAAGCCTATGTGGAAGTGGAAACAAATTGCAGTTCCTCCCTCATCCACTAGGGGCTCCAAAACAGAGTCAATCCCCATAGACTCCCATGTTAAAAAGACCAATTTCACAGCAGAAATAAACATGTTTAAACCTGGTACAAAAAAACACATTTCAGGATTAATAAATCAGGTTTACCTTCACGACAACTGTGAGGGGGGTGAATTTTTTTCTAACTCATCGGTTTGAATGTTATTTAATCTTGAAATTTGGCATAATTAGGGGTGTGTCCTTTAGATTGACAGGTATCCAATATCGACGACGAGAAAGCAGAGTGCAGAAATTCTGTGCTGCCAGAAATACAGCAGAAACAGAGAAAAAGACAGGGAGCATGCTCAGATGAAGCCACCGGCAATAAAACCGCAGAACTGGGACGGATGCATTAGTGGTTTCACACAGACATGGTTCTGGTTCCATTCTAGAGGGTCAGAACCCAAGTGTGTTCTGTTGAACCAGCCCACAATTACACCAGTTTAACCAGAACCCAACTTTGAGGACTTTACTGGAAGTAAACATTGGTCCTGGTAGTAGATGGTTCAGCCGCCAGGCTCCATTATTACCTACAGTTCCCCAAAATAACCAATATGTTCGCTTTGTAAGAGTATAAAGTTGAGTGTGTAGTGGTGAGTGTGTAATAGTGTGTACTAGTGTGTAATCGTGAGCATGTAGTAGTAAGTGTGTAATAGTGTGTGTAGTAGTGAGCGTAATAGTGTGTAATTGTGAGCGTGTAGTAGTGAGTGTGTAATAGTGTGTAGTAGTGAGCGTAATAGTGTGTAATTGTGAGAGTGTAGTAGTGAGTGTGTAATAGTGTGTAGTAGTGAGCGTAATAGTGAGAATGTAATAGTGAGTGTGTATTAGTGAGCATGTAATAGTGTGTGTAGTAGTGAGCGTAATAGTGAGCATGTAATAGTGTGTATAATAGTGAGCGTGTAGTAGTGAGTGTGTTATAGTGCGTGTAGTAGTGAGCGTAATAGTGTGTAATTGTGAGAGTGTAGTAGTGAATGTTTAATAGTGGGTAGTAGTGTGTAATCGTGAGCATGTAGTAGTGAGCATGTAGTAGTCAGCATAATAGTGTGTAATCGTGAGCGTGTAGTAGTGAGTGTGTAATAGTGTGTAGTAGTTTGTAACAGTGAGCATGTAATAGTGAGTGTGTATTAGTGAGCATGTAATAGTGAATGTGTATTAGTGAGCATGTAATAGTGTGTATAATTGTGAGCGTGTAGTAGTGAGTGTGTAATAGTGCGTGTAGTAGTGAGCGTAATAGTGAGTGTGTACTAGTGAGCATGTAATAGTGTGTAGTAGTAAGTGTGTAATAGTGAGCGTGTAGTAGTGAGTGTGCAATAGTGAGTGTGTAGCGGTGAGCGTATAATAGTGAGTGTGTAATAGTGAGTGTGTAGCAGTGAGTGTGTAATATTGAGTGTATAAAAGTGAGTGTGTAGCAGTGAGAGTGTAATAGTGAGTGTGTAGCAGTGAGCGTGAGTGAAAGATCCCGAGGGTCTAGCAGCGAGCGCACTAATCCAAGATAAGACTCACCAGGTGTGATGAATTTGTGTCTGCTCACCCTGCTTGTGCTTTGTGCAGCCAGTTAAACCTGGACCAGCTTAGTTAATCATCCTGGATGAATCAATCCTACTTTGGTGCAATAGACCCATGGTAAACAGACGGTAAACAGCCAGTTAACAGTCATCAGTTAACAGCTGGTAAGCAGCCAGTAAACAGTCAGTCATCAATAAACAGCTGGTAAACAGCCAATAGACAGTCGGCCAACAGTAAACAGATGGTAAACAGCCAGTAAACAGTCAGTCATCAGTAAACAGCTGGTAAGCAGCCAGTAAACAGTCAGTCATCAATAAAACAGCTGGTAAACAGCCAACAGGCAGTCGGCCAACAGTAAACTGACGGTAAACAGCCAGTAAACAGTCCGCCAACGTTAAACAGCTGGTAAACAGCCAGTAAACAATCATCAGCCAGTAAACAGTCGGTCATCAGTAAACAGACGGTAAACAGCCAGTAAAGAGTCGGTCATCAGTAAACAGACGGTAAACAGTAAGCAGCCACCTTATCGAGGATCTTGGTCTTTCCCGTATCGACGTGTCCCAGCACACACACCACCGGCGCTCTCAGCCGGTCCGTGTCGATGTTCTTCAAATTTTCAGCTCTGCGTTTCTATGGAGACACAAACAGCTTGTAAGTCAGAAACGGGCTGAAAGGAGACGAGCTCCCACTCCTCCTCCATTTCTGCACATCACCTCTATCCTCCTCTTGGCTCGGTCATACAGCCGCTCCTCCTTCGTCCTCCCATCATCCTCGTCGCTCTCGCTGCTCTCGTCCTCACTCGCTGCTCTCCTTTTCCCCTGAACTGCTGGAGCCGCCTCTTTCTCCACCTCACCATCATCCTCACTTTCCTCCTCATCTTCATCTTCTTCTTCATCCTCTTCCTCCTCCTCCTCCTCCTCATCTTCATCCTCCTCGCTTGCAGCAGGCTGAGGAGGAGCAGCCTTCTCCTCTTTAACCTCAATGTGGACTTTCTTTAACTCTGACAGAGACAGGGGAGGTGTCTGAATGAGCTTCCACTGTTTGTTTACTTTGTGTCAGATCACACAAACGGATTTAAAATCAAGACTATCAAACCAGAACCCACACCGCTGACCTCATAATGAGGTTGTGACCCGTTAGATCAATGAGGTTATTAATGTGCAAGATGCATTTAAAAAACTTGATGCTGAAAAATAAACTCACTTCGTTGTTATTGTTCAGCAAGCATGTAGTCAAACAACAACACATCATCGAAGAAAGCACGACTAGTTCAGACTAATGGAAGCACATGCCTACTGATTACAAGGCTAAATCCCCAAAAATGAAAGTTAAATGCAAATAAAACAGAATCTCGTGAAGTTGTATTTTATTCCCAGAATAACGTAAAGAACATATCAGATGTTGAAACTGAGACATTTTACCATTAAATTCTTTTTCTGAAATTGTTCCAGTTTTAGATCCAGTTTGTCTCAGATTGGTGAACCTCTGTCCATCTTTCCATCTGAGAGACTCTGCCTCTCTGAAATGCTCCTTTTATACCAGTCATGTTACTGACCTGTTACCAGTTAACCTGATTAGTTGACAAATGCTCCTCCAGGTGTTTCTGCTTTGTACCAGTTACTTTTCCAGCCTTTTGTTGCTCCTGTTCCAACTTTTTTCCATCAGATTCACTATCAGCTCATATTTTCATCTCATGGTGAAATGTCTCAGTTTCACCATCTGACATGTTGTTGATCTTCTACTGGGAGTAAAATATGACCTGATGAGATTTGGAAATCATTGTATTCTGTTTTTATCTACACTTTACACAAAGACCGAAGTTCTTTTTTTGGAATTGGGGTGTAAATAAAACGGAACAGAACTAGTGCGGGTCTACTCAGCTCTACAGACCACAGGCTCTCCGTCTTTAACAGATTCAGTACCTGCTTCTCTTCTGGCCCTTCTGTTCCTCGCTGTTTATTAATAAATAAAAGTAGGAATCATTTATCACATCATGTTGTTTTTCCAGAGGGACTAAATAGACGGCGGCGCCACCATGCTCACCTTTCTCCTCCTCGCTGGCGATGGCCTCCCAGTCGTCTACGGCAGCGTCTGGCTTCGTCTCTACACACAGAACAAACATATTTAACTTGGCTCACACTTCGCCTCCTCACCTCTTCACCTGCCACTCTCACCTGGCTCTGCTGCTGGCATCTCAGCCTCTGTTTCCATGGCAACGGGCTCTGGAGTCTCTGAGGTTGGCGAGGTAACCTCTGATGTTTCTGAGAAGCAGAGAGGAGAGTTAGCTAGCTAAAGGCTGCCATGGCAACGCCGTCCGGAGCAAGCTGGTACCTTCGGGGGTCTGGACGTTGGGCTTCTTCTTCCTCTTGTCTCCGTAAACCGGCTTTTTCTTTGGCACCGAGTCTTTGGATGGCACTTCAACACCTGGACAGACACAAGTCAGACACGCTCAGACTCCCAGACAGACTTCAGGAAACCGCCATTGCCATGTCCACTGACCCTGAGCCTGCAGCATCTTCAGGGTGGCCTCGGCCCGAGCTCGAGCGTCTCTCTGGGCCTTCGTCAGCAGCTTCCCCTCCTTCTTCAGCCGCTCCTTCCTCTCCTTCTCCTTCTGCTTCTTCTTCTCCTTGCGCTCCTGCTCCAGACGCTCCTACAACAGGAAAACAAGGCATCAAGCCTCAAACAGTTTCTAAGCACTACGGATAAAATGAGAGGTGCTTCATTCTTTTACCTGCTCCTGCCTTTGCTTCTCCAACTCCTCCAGTCTCCTCTGCCGCTCCTCTTCCTCTCTTCTAGCCCGCTCCTCCTCCTACAAAGACCCCCACGGTCAGTCAACCTGCAGACTCCAGCATCATCCATAACTACATTTCCCAGAATGCCTCACCTCCTTCATCTTGGCCAGAGCCTCCTGCATGGCCTTCACAGTGGCCTTGCTGGGACCCTTCTTCTTCTCCTTCTCCTCCTTTTCTCCCTTCTTCTTCTTCTTGTCTTTCTTCTTCTTGTCCCCCTCGATGTCCTCTCCTGGAAGACGCAGAAAAAGAAAATATTAAAAATATAGTATTAATAATAATATTAAAAAGAAATATTTCTAGCTGTCATGGAGGCAGCCACGATGAAGGAGCAGCTATGGTTGCTACGGTGATTCTGATGTTACACACACAACTGCACCTGCTTGTTAATGTTGCTACGACAGCAGACATTCTCTGCTAGCAAACGCTCAAAGTCAGAGCTTTCAGTTGACGTAGGGCTCACGCATTCCTCCAACAGACAGACACAACGTCGTATCAAGAAACTTCCTGGACCAGGAGCAGCAAATTTGAACAAACACACAGATGTCATTTTTAGGATTTGTTTTCTGTGTAGTTGTTAAGACTAATTAAAAACACGCCTCAGCTCCTGAGTTGAGGTAAAATATGAGAAAAATATAATGGAGGAGGATGGAGCCAGGAGTGGCATCACTGCCTTCTGACGCGATGTGAGAGGAAACTATAAAGCTAACCGCAACCATGGTTACACTGAATTAACGCCGGGTTCGATACGTTTGATATTAAATTTGTGTATATATGAGAAAACCTGAGGATGTGAAAGAAGTTTGAGAAATTTTCAGAATAATTTTGAGGTTTTAGAGACTTAAGAGTACGAGACTTATAAGTCAGAGTGGGAAGGATCTAGGGGTCATTTCTGAATTTTCATAAAAATTAAAATGCAATTCTGTCAAAACAGTAAAAAATATTAAAATGTCTTTTCATACAGTAAAAGTTTGATCTTTTATGGCCAATTTAAACTCTGAATGAAGTTTCTAAGTTAAAGTGCGCCTGAGTTGTAGAGCTCTGAACTGGGCTGGGTTTTAAACTCGTCAACAAAACCCCATTCAAGTCAATGGGATAAATTTAAGTTTTAGATGTTTTTGTTGCAGTTTTGTAAAAACTTTAAGACTTTTGAACAGAAAAAGTGGCAGCACACTTCTCCCAACCGAGAGACGATTGGTTGGGTTTACTCAAAGCTGCGTGCCGAGAGGCGCTGAGGATGGAGGTGGGAACAGGAAACGATGATAGTAACCATGAACTGTTGATGTCATACCCTCTGCTGCTGGCTCCGCCCCCTCTGGTTCATCCATCACAGCTGCAGGTGGATCCGTCTGAGGGGGCGTGGCCTCTGTTGTCTTCTTCTCTGGTTCTTTTTTAGCCTCCACAACGCTGTCCTTCTCCTTCATCTTCTTAGCCTTCATCCTTTCCTCCTCCTTCTTCTTTCTCTCTCTCTCCTTCTTCTCTGCCTTCTTCTGCGCTGCCGTCTTCATCTTGAAGCCGCCAGCCTCATCCTGCTGCTCCTCCTCCTCATCTTCACTCTCCACCTTCACTGCCTTCCCTTTATTCTTCTTCTTCTTGTCTCTCCTGGAGGCAAACTCCTCATCGACATCTGACTCGTCATCCTTTGGCCCACCTCGCTTTCTCATGTCTTCGTCCTTGTCCCGGTCCTCCTCTTCATCAGACACTGAGGCTTTCTTCTCTTTCTTTCCACCTTTGGTTTTCAGGCGGGAGCGGGAGGTGCTGTCATCGTCAGACTCAGAAGGAGCAGCAGGAGGCGGAGCCTGGAGACAAACAGAGACAGTGAGGACATTTACATCAAACGATGAAGACAAACAGTGGACAGCATCCCACCTTCTTGTCCTGCTCTCCGTTCCTCTCTCCATCAACGTGGCCTTCATCCCCCTCCTCCTCTTCAGGGCTGCCTCCACCCTTCTTCCCCTTCCTGGTCTTCTTCTTCTCTGGTTTGGGAGGCTCTGCCATCTCCACTTCTTCTGTGGAGTCTTTCTACAGAAGAAGAGAGGACGCGGATGTCAGAGAAGACATGGTGACGAGCTGAGACGACCATCTCTTACATACTTACCTTCTTCCCCCCCTGTGTCTCCATAGACAGCTCCTCCAGCTCCTTCAGGATGTCATCCTCACTGCAGGAGGAGCACACACTGTTACACACCGTGCACACACCACAACACAACAAAAGTAGAAGAAGAAGAGACTGTGGCATACTCAAAGTCATCCTTCTTAGCTCCTTTCTTCTTCTTCTTCCCTTTTTGCTCCTTGGAGGCTCCGGCTCCTTCAATCTCGGCCGCCAGAGCATCGATGTCCACGCCATCATCTTTGGCACTAACATATCAGCAACAATCAATCAGTGAGCAGAAAGCGAGTCACATGACCAGATTGCAGCCCAGCCTGTCAGACGCGAGCAAGGCGGCCGGACAATGACCTGGTGAAAAGCTGCTGACTCCTCGTCTCCTTTTGTTTCCATCAGCCGAGGCTGTGCAGCCAGCCGAGGCTGATGGAGCTTAAAGGGCCTGAAGATGACACCAGTTACCATTGAACTGAACCCAAAGGCCAACTTCAACCCAAACAGACCAAAAATAAAGATGTTCACACAACTAGAAATACAAAGAACTGACAAAAAACACACAAAAGATAAAAAGAAAAAAACAAACAAACAAAAAACTCAAAAACAAAGAAAGGTCCCAAAAATGCATTTAAAGGCTGAAATTAGACTAAGTGAGCATGTGTGTCAGGTGTATGTGTGTATGTGTGTCAGGTGTGAGGACACTCCTGGGCTGAGGGGTGAGACAGATATCTACGTTACATCATCCCATCAGATAATTAAACTCTGTCCAGCAGCTAACAGCTAGCTCAGCCTGTTTATTGTTTATACTGGCAGTAAACATCTGGGTAAATAAACCTGAGCTACTGGGGGCTCTTTTTTGAGCTGCCAGCGTCATTAAACACAGCTTCGTGCTCAGAGTCAGAACATCAGCATAACTCACAGCCGGCTATGTGGCTGCTAAAGGGGCTAACTGGAGCTGACACTGGCTAATGTGCGGCCAAAGCTGTGGATGGTAAATACCGTGAGAGATGAGGTTAGCCCAGTTGAGCCCGTGTCAGCCCGTCTGCTCGTTGTGTAATTAATCTTAAGCCATTTTAAGGCTGTTTACAGCATCACCTGCGCTCTCACACGTCCAATGACTCGTGGTTAGCATTTGCTAGTGCACCTAGCCGCTAAGCTAACAAGGTAGGCAACTGAAAACGGGTAGGTTTTGATCGTTTTAATGTGTCCGAAACTTTTCCACGGCTCGGTAATAGCGTGGAAAAGAACTACGTTGTCAAAGGTCGCTTTCTCTCTACCTGTCCTCTCCCGATTTCTTCTGTTTCTTCCCCATCCTGCCACTGCGGTTACTTCGCTCTCTGCTGGCCGACGCACACGACGGCTCACATTGGACAGAGATCGTCTACTGGCGACGCATTCGAAAGACTCTTCACTCCGATTATTAGTTTTTCAGCTGAATAAAGTGTAAAATGCCCGTCAAAGTTTTTTTGTTTTAGTTTGAACTTTGGGACGTTATTTACATTAGCAAAATACCAATTATTTACAATAATGTAGAAATCGTTAATTACTGTGCCAGTGAAGTTGAACGCTGTTTATGATTTCTTAATAATACCACGGAGTGGCACATCTTGACTTTTCCTCTCCTCCCAGTAGGTACGCGTGGGACCAATCAGGAGCTTTGGCGCATGCGCTCTTCGTCTTCACAGTCCACCTTGAACCTAAACACATTCTTTGACAGAACAAAACTCAGCATTTTCTCATTACATACACCCGTTTTGTATCTTTGTAGGCTCTGTAATGTTTGACATTTTAAATTTGGATGACTTTAATCTGTAAATCTTTTATGGTCCTAATTTGACCTTGTGTACTACTTCAACTTTATTCTAATATGATTTAGATTCTTTAAATTTGCAAATAAATGTATATTTCACCCACTATGTTCTCAGCTTCTTTTCTTCTGTTTCTTTCACGTCCCGCTGGTTGACTTTCATTCAGCCTGACTTTGTTTCGACTCTTCTGGGGCCTGTTCCAGAAACTCTGAGTATGTTAACCCTGAGTTGGGGGAAACTGGGTTTTCCATCCAGAAAGCCAGGCAAGTATTACTGCAAGTCTGTTACCATGGTAACTGACTCCGTTGAGTAACCCTCCTCGCTGGCAGGTTCACAGTAAAAGAAACCGAGTGTCTGTTTGTCTCTTCCACCTGAAGCAGCTGTCAGACATGGGTTGTCAAGGCAACGCCATTGATAGAGTTATTTAGTAGAGAGGATGTTTCTCATTTCCTGATCGATATCTCACCAGCCGGCACCGTGTTGCAGTCTGACTCTCCAGCCGTACATGACGCACCGTGGACGTGAGACGACGCCACAGCTAGATTTCTGCTTACTTGTTAACTTCTGCAGTCATGATGGTGCCTGTCGGCCTCTCTGATCCTCCTGTGATGACGCTGCTTCAGTATATTTTAAACTATTACATGTGAGTGGATCTGAGTATTTATTGTTTCAACAGCAGTTTATTTTATTTATTTTTTGGACTGAATTAGTTAAACAGCGTTTGTTGAGGGTTTAAATTATTAGATGTAGAAACAGCCACAGAATATTTAATTTGTATATTAACTAGTGTGAAATAAAAGTTCAGCCATGGCCTACAATACGTTTCCTTTCTAAACCTAACTTTTAGTTGCCTACGTGTATGTTTTAAATTAAGATTTACTTTTAGCTTTTATTCTATTGCACAGTGGGGTGGTGGTTAGCACCGCACCTCATAACAAGGTCGCTGGTTCAATCCTCGGCTGGGGTTGGAAGCCTTTCTGTGTGGAATTTGCATGTTCTCCCCGTGCATGCGTGGGTTCTGTCCAGCTACTCTGGATTCCTCCCACCATCTAAAGACATGAAGTTAGGCTAACTGGTCTCTAAATCCTCCCTGGAAGTGGTGGTTTGTCTCTGTGCTGGCCCTGCGCCTCACACCTGTCAACAGAAGATGAAATTCTATCCACCCGTATTCCTACTGTTTTAATAAAGTTAAGTATTCAGTCAGTGGATTCAACCTTTCAGACTGACTCAGGTAGAAGTTTCCTCCATGATGTTTGCTTCTCCTCAGCAGCAGCAGGATTACCTCTTCGTATTGTTGGACAGCAAACATAAACTCATCTAATGTTCATTTCCGACCTCACAGCAGAGTTGAGCTCTACAGGAACTGGAGGAAGGCTCTGATAAAGACGAAGCTGAACTTAGCTTCCGATTCGCTAGTTAAGGGAAATTTTAAGGGACCCTTAAGTCAGAACGCGAGTGACTGTATTTCTCTGCTAACCCTCCGTTTTATTGATACTCAATGCCGTCAAACCTGTCTTAGATTATTCTACAGAGCCTACTGAATCTGAAAAACATAGTTTGTGATTTGTGAAACCTTTCTCTGATTTGTGAAAATGCAATAAAGGCAGATTTCACTCATTTTTCTGCCGTTTTTACTCACTATGCCTGGTCCAGATGTTATAATGTCACACTGAGTCAGGTCAAACCTGTCTTAGATTATTCTACAGAGTCTACTAAATCTGAAAAACATAGGTGAATCTGATTTAAGAAACCTTTATTGGATCGTTTTTACACAAGCCTCTCCATGTGATTCCTTATTTCCATCTCCATGGCCTCCATTTCACTAGAAAAAGAAATCATATTTTTTCACAGAGATTTTGGGCTATTTTTTAAAGGACATTTAAATGTTTCACTAACCTGTCATCCAGTGGTCCATGATCAACCTCTGCCACTGCGTCTTTTGTTGTCATGTTCCTTATTTCTTCCAAGGCCTTTACTGTCACCTTTGTTACAGGTATCATATCCCGATCATGCATCCATATTATTGTCAGTGTTATTATGCTCATACCTCTACATTTAAAAAGACACCTATTGACTAACCTCTGGCAACATCACAACAAGGATGTATTTAATCTTGTCATAGGACAGCATGGTGGAGACTTCATCTGAGATTTTTTCACAGTTATGAAGGAAGCCTGTCAGGTACTGAACTATCCTGTCCAGCTGTTGGTCATCAAACAATACTGGAACCCACTTTTGTGTAAATTCAAAGTTGCTGCTTCTCACCAGACACGACGGCCTGAAAAATAAATGTACTCAAACTTAACCGTACTGTTTGCTTGCTGGAGGTGGCGTGGTCATAGTGATGACATAATGATTAAGCGTTATGTGATGAACAAAAAGAAAAAGGCGTACCTGCAGTGTATCTTCTGCACCCTTTTGTTCCACCATGAACTTGACAAGCGCTTCATTTTTTTCTGAACGTTCAGCAGCAGCCTCTGCTGCCTTGTCCTTCAACAAAACATCAGTAAAATTATTTGTATAGAGCAATATATGAGAATATTGATATTATTATTATGCAAACACACTTGCTGATATATTCTCCATCTGCAACAACCTAAATTTCAGAATTTTAGACCGGAGATTAAGTGTTGATGCTTACCCTGACCATAACTGTGTGCCCAACATGGGACGTTGGACGCAACTTTTTGGGGATATTTTTCTCAGTAATTGTGTCTCCACTCCTGCGGTGCTGGCATTCTTGTAGGCCATCATAGAAATGCCATTTTTGGTCTGTACCCAGTTTGTGGAACGCCACAAAGTGATTTAAAGTACTCAGGCGATACGTCACAGCAGCTGGCTCATACCTACAAGGGACAAAATATATTTTGGGAAATGAGCAGTTTGTTTGTTTGTTGTTTGTATCATAATAAATCATGCCGATGCAGATTCTCAGTCATCCAGGTCATTCTCATTCAGAAGGTTGAAGCAAAGCATCTGGACTTTTCTTGAAAAAAAAATACCTTCCCTTAACAGAGGTGATGGACTTAGACATAATCTTTCCTCCACATGTAACACAGTACCGTCTTCTATTCTTTACAATGAAGCTGCTTGGAGGAGCAGAGAAACTCTACAAGTTAAGATGCCTCACTTTGACCTTTTGAATCATGATAAATCACAATTTTATTGAAAATAAGATTATCATGCAATAATTTAATGTGTATTAAACATATTTGGTAAACTTACTTTCCACAAAGTACTGTCACCAGATTTGGCAAGGCTGTAGGATATTGCTTTTTATATTTTGTCACTTGTAGGTATGAGCCAGCTGTTGTGACGTATCACCTGAGTACTTTGAACACAATAATCACTGAGAAAAATATCCTCAAAAAGTTGCGTCCAACGTCCCATGTTGGGCACACAGTTATGGTCAGGGTAAGCATAAACACTTAATCTCCGGTCTAAAATTCTGAAATTTAGGTTGTTGCAGATGGAGAATATATCAGCAAGTGTGTTTGCATAATAATAATATCAATATTCTCATATATTGCTCTATAGAAATAATTTTACTGATGTTTTGTTGTAGGACAAGGCAGCAGAGGCTGCTGCTGAACGTTCAGAAAAAAATGAAGCGCTTGTCAAGTTCATGGTGGAACAAAAGGGTGCAGAAGATACACTGCAGGTACGCCTTTTTCTTTTTGTTCATCACATAACGCTTAATCATTATGTCATCACTATGACCACGCCACCTCCAGCAAGCAAACAGTACGGTTAAGTTTGAGTACATTTATTTTTCAGGCCGTCGTGTCTGGTGAGAAGCAGCAACTTTGAATTTACACAAAAGTGGGTTCCAGTATTGTTTGATGACCAACAGCTGGACAGGATAGTTCAGTACCTGACAGGCTTCCTTCATAACTGTGAAAAAATCTCAGATGAAGTCTCCACCATGCTGTCCTATGACAAGATTAAATACATCCTTGTTGTGATGTTGCCAGAGGTTAGTCAATAGGTGCCTTTTTAAATGTAGAGGTATGAGCATAATAACACTGACAATAATATGGATGCATGATCGGGATATGATACCTGTAACAAAGGTGACAGTAAAGGCCTTGGAAGAAATAAGGAACATGACAACAAAAGACGCAGTGGCAGAGGTTGATCATGGACCACTGGATGACAGGTTAGTGAAACATTTAAATGTCCTTTAAAAAATAGCCCAAAATCTCTGTGAAAAAATATGATTTCTTTTTCTAGTGAAATGGAGGCCATGGAGATGGAAATAAGGAATCACATGGAGAGGCTTGTGTAAAAACGATCCAATAAAGGTTTCTTAAATCAGATTCACCTGTGTTTTTCAGATTCAGTAGGCTCTGTAGAATAATCTAAGACAGGTTTGACGGCATTGAGTATCAATAAAACGGAGGGTTAGCAGAGAAATACAGTCACTCGCGTTCTGACTTAAGGGTCCCTTAAAATTTCCCTTAACTAGCGAATCGGAAGCTAAGTTCAGCTTCGTCTGATAAAGGACCACCCTGCTGAGGTGACTGGATTACAGACCGGAGTATTATTTAGATTTTACTTCTGGAATGACTCATTTTTTAATGATCTCATTCATTGATATAAATTGAACTTTCTGGGTAAAATGATCTGACAGTACCCTGGGAGGAGAGGATCGAAGAGGAACATGAGCATAAGCTGAGGAAATATCAGTCCCTCATCTCCGAGAGCCATCAGAGGGGGTGGAGAGCCTGGAATAGACCGTGGAGGTCGGTTGCAGGGGCTTTTCTGGACAGTTATTCTGGAGAGCACTGGGGCTGCTTGGGGTCAGAGCAACCCATAAAAACCTGGTGAACGGCATCTCAAAGCAGGCTGAGACGGTATCCAGATGGCTGAGGGTAAAGAGGAGCGAGCAGCGGCTGGCAGAGCTGAATAAGGAAGGCTAAGAGGGCAGAGGGGGCAGTTCCGGGACGCTGGTTCTGCTGTCAAGCCCCATCATGGTTTCATGGGCCAGTTGACAAAACACCAGTAAAGTGGGGGGGGGGGACCTCTATGCTAGCCCCCCACATGAGGAGCAGGAGGCGGCTGCCATGTTGACCGTTTGTTTAGACATCCCATTAATTCACTAATTAGAAGAAAAAAATCTTTTTAAAATGCTAAATTATCACTAAAAATGAAAAAAGGGGATTTATCTGATTAATGAAGAAAAATCAGATTTTTATTATAAAATGATGAAATTAATTAAAAAAGAGAAGTATCCCATTCTGAAAAAATAAACATTTTTGTAAAATTAAATAAAAAGAAACAAGAGAAAAAATTTAAAAAATCATCTCATTCAGAAAATGTTTTATTAATGAAGAAAAAGGTTTTTTCCCCAGATTAATATAAACATTTGTACATTTCAACAGATTTCACTCAATACATTAATTTACTGAGGACACAGACGGCTGTAAATCTGCTCAGTTTTCACTGAGTCCTTCATGTGGGGTTCCTTGACGTGACGTTCTTTGACGTGACGTTCCTTGACGTGACGTTCCTTGACGTGACGTTCCTTGACGTGACGTTCCTTGACGTGACGTTCCTTGACATGAGGTTTCTTGCTGTGGCTGCAATACCGGCCTTCGCCTGCAGAGGGCGGCGATCTTCTGACCAGATTCTGGTCTCAGCCAATCACAGCCAGAACAGCCTCACACAGCTTCCTCAACCGTCCATGAAAGCGTCCTGTCTCTGATCTCAGCACCGTAGAGACAATGGCCGCCGCTCGGTGTGGACAGAACCTCTCTCCGACCAGCACGCTGCCCAGCTCGCCGCTCAGCTCTGGAGGAAGCCACTCTGAGGGCACGTCGACCTGGAACCTGTCCAGCCGTCCGTTCTTCACCTCCATGTGCAGCAGCGCGGAGCAGCGAGCGGCTGGCGGCTCGTCCGTCAGCTCCAGCGGCGTCTCAATGTTGAATTTGGGCGTCTTACCGAACGTCCAGTCCCAGCTGCGCAGCTCTGCCACCATGTTGCCCACGCCAGGGAACTGGGATTCGTCGGTGGGGTCAACGAAGACAGACGGAGAGCTCAGGTCAAACTCTGGGGTCAGAAAGGACATAAAGACATCGTGACCACACAACTCGTCTCCTTAACTGGAGGAAGCAGGACGGGGACACACCTGTGTTGTACTGATGCACCAGTCCCTCCAGTAGCTCCTCCCACTGCAGCAAGGGGGCGTGGTCTACCAGGTTGGTGACGGGTGAGGGGACGCTGGGTGTGGCGTTACTCTGGATCCCTGGACAGGAGGGGCGGAGCATGGTGGAGATGGCGGAGCTATCGGCTGAATAAAGCAGCGTGCAGTGGTGGTAGGACGACTTCCTGCTGAGTCTGGAGGCTGTCCCTGGAAACAAACGAGATGTAAACAAATAAACAACAGGACCGGCCTGTGTTCTCAGAGGACCGGGACCCACCGGAGATCTTGTAGAGTCCGTTCAGGAAAATGTCAAATCTATCGGTGGCCTGGACATCCAGTCCCGGTTGGAGCCGCCTCAGGGCCTCGGTGACAACCTTCAGGTTCCTCCGCCGGTCGTACGCCTTCCTGGAGGAGAAGAAGGTCAGGTTGAGGTTTCCCAGGTCGTGGTACACAGTCCCACCACCGCTCCGCCGCCGCGCCACAGGGATCCCCGCCTTCTTCATGGCCGGCAGGTTGCACTCGCTCCAGGGGTTCTGGTGGCGTCCGATGACCACGGCTGGCCGGTTCCTCCACAGCAGCAGGATCCTGCGCTGATCCAGGTCCAAGTGGGCGTCTATCCAGTCCTCCAGGGCCAGGTTCTGGTAAACGTCAGTGGACTGAGACTGAAGAACTAGCCCAGAACTGATGCTGGCAGAGTCCATGAAGAGGCAACGGGGACTGGTCTGGGCTCCGGCAGCTCCAGGTCCAGGTCTGAAGAGGTAGTAGAAACTGGTCTGGGCTCCAGAAGCTCCAGGTCCAGGTCTGAGGTGACCCAAGATCCCCCTGAGTGGTGGGATCATTGTGTTTCCTGTTGTCACCGCCACATTGGAAACATCTACAAGGAGAGATTTATTTTATTTTATTCATCCGTTCATTCATTTTCTGAACCCCTTTGTAGAATAAAGGGTGGAGGGGAAGGTAGAGCCTATCCCAGCAATTAGCAGGTGAGAGGCAGGTCCACCTGGACAGGTGACCAGTCCATCACAGGGCCAACACAGAGACAAACCACCACTCACTCTCAGGGAGGATTTAGACCAGGAGTTCCCAGCTCCGGTCCTCAAGGGCCACAATCCTGCAGGTTTTCGATGTGTCACCGCTCCAAAACCACCTGACTCAAACTGCTGAGTCATTGTGCAAAACATGACAGGCTGTTGGATCTATTTAATTTGAGTCAGGTGTGTTGAAGAAGGAAACATTGAAAATCTGCAGGACAGCGGCCCTGAGGACCGACTTTGGGCCCCCCTGTTTTAGAGAGACCAGTTAACCCCCCACCCCCAGCTGAGATTCGACCCAGAAACCTTGTTCTTGTGAGGCTGCAAAGATTTATTTGTCTTTATTAATTTAAATTGAACCTGCCACCACTGAACTATTCATCTAAAGTTTATAACAATGAAGACTTTTTTATACATAAAACTATAATTTATTCAACCTGTTCTTAACTGGTTCAGGTCCTGTTTAGAAGACTGGAGCTATTTAGTTCCTATCGGCAGCTATGAATCCGAGCGAGTCTCTGTGACTGTGGAGTCCCTCAGGGGTCAGTTCCTGGACCTCTTCTGTTCATCTTGTATCTGCTCCCTTTGGGTCAAATATTACAGAAGTTTAACGTGAATCGTCACAATTATGCAGATGATTCCCACATCAAAGCTTCACCAAGAAGCTTCTTACCAGCTCAGAACTTCCCAGTGAGACCAGTAAACATCTGCAGCTCATCCAGATGTTGCTGCTGGAGTTTAAACCAGAACTAAGAGATCACATCACACCAGTTTTACCATCTTTATACTGGTTTCCAGTTTACACTGGTTTCCAGTTTATACTGGTTTCCAGTTTACATTGGTTTCTGGTTTATACTGGTTTCCAGTTTACACTGGTTTCCGGTTTATAGTGGTTTCTGGTTTATACTGGTTTCCAGTTTATACTGGTTTCCGGTTTATACTGGTTTCTGG
Source organism: Melanotaenia boesemani (assembly GCF_017639745.1). Lineage (NCBI taxonomy): Eukaryota > Metazoa > Chordata > Actinopteri > Atheriniformes > Melanotaeniidae > Melanotaenia > Melanotaenia boesemani. The sequence goes on along the minus strand of NC_055705.1, from coordinate 5,454,963 downwards.
TTTATACTGGTTTCCAGTTTACTCTGGTTTCCGGTTTATACTGGTTTCTGGTTTATACTGGTTTCTGGTTCATACTGGTTTCCAGTCACAGAATAGAACAGAACGGTTCGGGTCCAGAATTCATCTGATACGTTCAGAGAATATAAACCCAGCAGAGCTCTGAGATCCAGAAACTCTGGTCACATAGTCCACACCAGGGTCCAGACCAGGGTCCAGACCAGGTTCCAGACCAGAGTCCAGACCATGGTCCAAGCCAGATTCTAGACTAGCTTCCAGACCAGAGTCCAGACCAGGGACCAGAGTAAACATGGAGAAGCAGCTGTTCTGCTGCAGATGAAACTTTCTCCAAACGTAGACACTTTAAATCCAGATTAAACTTTTCTGTTCTCATGAAATCTGCTCGCTGACCTTTAACTGATCTGCTTTTAATCATTTTAATGTCATTTATGATTTTATTGTAATTTTATTGTGACTTTTGCGCCATCTTTGATGCTTTTATTGTTTTATGAAAAGCCCTTTGAATCGTGCTGGACATGAAATGTGCTGCAGAAATAAACAGTTTGTTTGTGTGGCTGTGTGTGTGTTCATGGCTGGATTGGTGATGTAGTTTACTGAATGGCATGTTATAAAAAAACAGACCAAAAACCTGAATCCGTCTTCATTACCTGATTATTATGCTGACTGGATTTAATATCTAGATGTTTTACCAGTTCACTCTCTGATCCACAACTCACAAATTCATTCATATTTAATTCATCTACCTTCTTAAACTCATCCAACCCAAACAGCGCCAACATTATATAAAAAACATGCAGCACTTTAACACTTTATAACATATAAAATTATATGAAAAATGCTGCGCTTTAACACGTTTTAACATAGAAAAGTATATAAACAAAACGATGCACTTTACCATCAGTTAAAGTGTTTGGATAACACTTGTTTTATTATTATTATTTTTTAACTCATAGCTTATATCTAACTCTGTTGGGCTACTTTTGTCTCATAATGTACATTTACTGTTTTTCTTCAAAAATATTTTAATGAATATTTATGTTTACCCTGCTGGGTTACTGTTTGTTTTTAATACTTGTTTCTTCATTAATCTGTTTTACTTTATAATGCATCTTAATCGCCTGTTACTTGTTATGTTATCTCTGCATATTCCGGGTTTTATGTATTTCGTACTGTTGAAATTTGGTTGTCTTTGCTCTGCTCTAGACGTGTTTGTTTAAATAAAGTTTTTCTTTTTTTAGAAGAAAAAATGTAACGAGGAAAGCTAGCATTAGCTTTAGCCTTCTTCTTTGTCCTCGCGCAGTAACTGAAAACCGAGCCGAAGTTTTCTTTAATTTCGCGTAGACAAACTACCGTAACAAACCCCTGACCTCCGGTTGTTAACAGGACTGAAACCGACTGCTGACCTGGATCAGAGGAGAACTAGTCCGGCTGGTCCGGACTGCCGCGACTGCAGGGACACGCACTGACCTACTACTTCCGCCCCAAACCTTCAAAATAAAAGCAGACATATTGTCAGAATTTTTTTTAGCTGTTATTTTACCAATTTAGAAATGATCATAATTGTGAAAACATACAACTATAATAATAATAATAATGACAACGACAAAAACAACAACAACAACAATAATGATAATAATAATAATAATAATTGTTTATTACATTTGTGTATATAACTTAATTAATTTATTTTGAATGATTTTTGTTTCTTGTGTTTTCATACTGTGAAACTATAATAATGTAAATCTTTTTATATCACTGATGCTTTTTATGTATTAATATTTTGGGTCAGCTCCCACTCTTTTCAAAGGTGTTGAATAAATATAAAACACTTCTCCAGCTATGTTAATAACAAAATAGAAAACTGGTCTGATTCTTTCAGCTGTGGCAAAGCTGGATCAGAATTAGTGGTTCCTAGTGGTTGTTTTCTCCTGACAGTTGCAGCTTAAGTAATACAAAATACTTTAATCCAGTGTTTAATATATGTTGAATAATTCATTTGGTTTGTGGATGTGTCGTGTATGGATGCTGCTCTGATAATTGAAAAGTTAATTGGATGGCAGAACAGAGCCGTTCTATGTCCAAACGTTTATTCTCAACAAAAGTATAATTTCAAATGACGCCATTTCCGGTTTTCCGCTGGCCTTGCATATCACGTGGTCTAACTTGGTCCATCACTAAGAAAGTGCTCTAATGCCTGCCTACCTAACAGCATTTTCTAATAGAAGTTTTTTTTTCTGTGATTATAAAAGAAACTCCGAGTAAATTAAATAATTTCCATTTGAACTTTTTCGAAGGTTATTCAGGTTCAATCCTGACCTAACATCTCAGCCCTTCACGGAAATAAACGACATTAAAACAAATATAAAAAATACTTTAACTTTACATGAAACATTATGTAAAAATGTGTCTGGTCTTAGATTTAAAACAAAAGTAAACTTGACTTTGCTCAGTCTTATGTTCTCAGCAGCTCTATAAATAAATGAAGTCAGGCTTTGCAGGAAGATCTAAATAAGAAGAAGAAACCCAAATAAAAAGGTGAAAACAAACAGGTAAAACAGCTTTGAATGATTATGTGATTACTGGATGATTAAGAACTAGAGTAAAAAGGAAAACACCGACTGTGCTGCTTTGGTCACTGTCACAGTTTAAACTTCGTTTGCTGTCTTTTAAAATATAACTTGACATATTTTCCAATCTTTAATCGTATTTCTTCTTTTATGTTTAAGCCCTTTTGTCTTTTAAACCTCTAAACTCGTCATCATGAGGAAGAAGTAGAGAGAGGAACAGCATGTGACCACATCCTGACAACACAAGAACACACAAATACACACCAGTACACGCAGTCGGAGTCAGGACTTCGGAGTCGGTGCTGCTTCAGGTGAGACCTCATTTACATTTACATACCATTTACAGCCTGTTTCAACCTGAAGCGGTAGTTTTAATAATCATTGTCTATCACATACAACGTGTCAAATCTGTAGATTTACAAACAGTTTTATGGTCTACTTGATCATATCAGAAAGGTTTAGGAGGAAGGCAGAAGATGAGAACACGCCTGTATCAGATGAAGAAGAAAAGTTGCTTCCTAAAAGAAAAACCCCTGAAATGTTAAACATTTTTACCATCTGGTTCTGAATCGATAAGATAAATGCAAAAATCCAGATGTGAAAAGTGGAATTAATGTGAAACACAGTTTTACATGAAGGAGCTGTTTCTTTAAGAGGCAGCAAGTTTAAATCATCTCTGGTGTCAATTTTTAGACATGTCCTGTTATCACACATTCACACTTAGTCATACAGATACATACAGCTGCTGTGTGGTCTGCACGTCAGCAGTAAAACCAGATCGGCTCAGATAAGTTCAGCTAAAGTTTCCACCAAACACCACCCAGCCTGGAGAAGCCGCTTTAAAACACGGGGACATCAACCAGCAGCAAACACCAAGGAGAGATTAAGCAGGTCACATATGAAACTTAACACTTAAAATCTTAATATCTGTACCTAAAATGTCAGAAAGGGACTTTTCTATTAACAACATGCTGCGAGCCACAGATCTGACCACATATGAAAGAGATTACAAATAAAGGTGTCCATGGAAAGATGACAGCCATATGGCGTCAGCAGATCAGGTCTAGATTCTGGACCACAACCGGGGTGGCTCATATTGCATCAGCAGATCAGGTCTAGATTCTGGACCAGAACCGGGGTGGCTCATATTGCATCAGCAGATCAGGTCTAGATTCTGGACCAGAACCGGGGTGGCTGTAGAGGTGTGAGGACCGGAGTGAAGTGCTCCTTTTTGTGGTCTTGATGAGGACAGCATCGGGATTAGTTGCAGATGTCTCAGTGATTTTTAGAGACCTGTAAAAACTCCGTTACAGTAGTCTGGACTAGTGGAAGCAGATGCTAAAGAGGTTTTCCTGCATCATGCCGAACCATCAGTCCTCGTGGTGGAGATGTCTTTGCTGTGGGAAGAAGCTGCAGCAGCTCCTGGATAGAGTGAATGCTGAAGAGATGGTTTGATGAAAATAAACTCACACTGAATGTAAGTAAAACAAAATGAAACCAGGATTTCTGGATTGTTGGTTGGTTTTAACATGACTGACTGAAGCTGCACACTAATTTTTGGACACTCATCTTTGGTTCCAAACACAATAATTTCAGATTTATGTTTTTTTAGATGAAGAAAATTCTGAGAACATCCAGGTATTGATTTGGCTGAGACATGAACTGAAGCTTTTCTGGGGCCAAAGTCCTTTGGTGAGACAGTAATAAAGAACTGAGAGTTGTCAGCATAATTATGATCAGATTTTTTGGTTTGTTTCCATGATCTGGCTCAGCAAGGTAGAGCGGTCGACTCGTGACCCGAGGGTTGCCGGTTCGATCCTCGGCCAAGTCGAGTTCATGTCGAGGTGTCCTTGGGCAAGACACCAAACCCCTAATTGTTCCTGATGGGTTGTGGTTGAGGGCCTTGCATGAGAAGCCTTGGGAAACGCCACGTCATCTTTGTTTGAGTAAATCTATAGTTACCAACAGACACGAAGTAGTTCCTATCTGTAAGTAGGATTTAAGACCATACAGGACCAGACCAAGTCCCATCCAAATTTCCAGTCAGTCTAACAGGATTAAAAATGATATGTGTCCACACAGAGACAGAAACCCCTGCAGGGTGTCCACACAAGGTCAATAATTGACTCAATGTTCACCTACAGGATCATGAAAGATCTCTGAATGTTGCTAACCAAACTTCCTTTATGTCCCTGCAGATTCCCATGAGGATGGCATCCAAATAAAACACAGCCTTATAAAATAATGCCAATCAACCCACACACAGTCAGAGTCAACAGGTGTGTGCACACATGACATCATGTCTGACTTGTGGACATTGTCACCATCGTCTGCCCATCCCATCGTCCATCAATCCTCTCTGTCCCACTCACTTCCTGCCTTCTCCTTCCCTTCCCTTTCCCCACAGTTAACCCAGACTCACGTATCCCCCTTTCAGTTTCCTCAACCCCAGGTAACCTCCCCTCACCTCCACCAATCCCAGGTAACCTCCCCTCACCTCCACCAACCCCAGGTAACCTCCCCTCACCTCCACCAATCCCAGGTAACCTCCCCTCACCTCCACCAACCCCAGGTAACCTCCCCTCACCTCCACCAACCCCAGGTAACCTCCCCTCACCTCCACCAATCCCAGGTAACCTCCCCTCACCTCCACCAACCCCAGGTAACCTCCCCTCACCTCCACCAATCCCAGGTAACCTCCCCTCACCTCCACCAACCCCAGGTAACCTCCCCTCACCTCCACCAACCCCAGGTAACCTCCCCTCACCACCACCAATCCCAGGTAACTTCCCCTCACCTCCACCAATCCCAGATAATGTCCCCTCACCTCCATCAATCCCAGGTAACCTACCCTCACCTCCAACAAACCCAGGTAACCTCCCTTCACCTCCATCAATCCCAGGTAACCTCCCTTCACCTCCATCAATCCCAGGTAACCTCCCCTCACCTCCATCAACCCCAGGCAACCTCCCCTCACCTCCATCAACCCCAGGTAACCTCCCCTCACCTCCATCAACCCCAGGCAACCTCCCCTCACCTCCATCAACCACAGGTAACCTCCCCTCACCTCCTCCACACCCAACTAATGTCCCCTTGCCTTAATCCACAGACGCATGTATCATCCTCCCTACCTCTCTATAAGTCCCAGGTAACCTCCCCTCACCACCTTGCCCCTCCTCTGATACACTCTGCTGTTCTCCCCCATACCAATGTTACCTCCCCTCATCTTATGTCCCAGCAACTCCTCTTAAACCAAAGTCCTGATCCAGAATTAGATTATACAAACTGGAACAAGTATGAGTCCTCTGACCTCTCTGACTATCTCAGTGGGAACAGTTTCTCATACCAGGTAAGAAGAACCATCTTTGTTAGCTCTGAAGTTCATTAAGCCCTGATAACATCTATGTCTCTGATCTTAAACAGAACCAGCCAACAGCTCACCTGGACCACCACCTACAGGCCCAGAACCAGTTCAGCACTGGTGACAACCACAGAGATGAATTAGAAAACCCAAACAAACCCTATAATGCTCATACACCTCATGTCAGTGACATACAGCTGAGTGACATGCCCGGTTTGGGTCAGCACACCTGGGGGCATCTGGTGCCAACCATGTCCCAGCAGCAGTGCTCTCCTCTGGGCTCTGTATCAGATGGCAATGCTGTGGGGAGATGGAACTCCATAGACTTAAGCTCGTTATCTGCTCAGGACTTTCCCAGCAACCAATTTTTTCATGAAGGTTACCACGACAACAATGGCCCAGAGCCTTTCTCCAGCCCCACAACCCCTGGTCCAAGTCCTCATTACCCTCAAATCCCAGCAGTCTCCAGTCCAGGACCTCAAATGCATCCCAGGACAAAGAAGACAGGTTCTCAGACACAAACATCCATACATCTGAACAGTGACTATGCCTACGACTGTGGTCTAAAATAGTAAACAGTGCTACCTTCTGGGCTCTAATACAGGTCAGCAACTCCCACTTGAGGCAAGCAAACAGTTCCTCCTGAGTCAAACTGAACCAGTTCAGGAAATGATGGGCCTCCATAGAACTACCGGTAGCTCTGGGACCAGTTTCTCTCCTGAGGAAAGAGGGCAGAAAGTCAGCAGTGCTGGTCCACCTCTGGGTCCTGCTGCTGGGATGACCCCTATAGAGGAGTATGAAGGGGGAAGAAGAGGTGGAAGAAGAGGAAGAGATTTTCAATCACCCTCAACTTGGGTTTGTTTTTATTCTACTCATGTTGTTTTGAAAGAAAGTGAGGAAATATGAAAAAATATGGAAAAATAAGATAAGTATAATGTATGTGATCAGATACAGTAAGCGGACAATACATTATTCTAACGGTTTATTTTCTGGTGAAACAGGTGCAACCGAGAAGCAGCACTGAGACTCGGGATTCAAGGTAACCTGAGTTATGGTAATAATGAGAATGATCATGGTTTTGGATGAGGTTTCTCTTGAGATTCTGCTGTGTGTGTTTGTGTGTGTTTTAGGCTGCTGTGCACAGTGTGCAAACGTGACTTCAGGAGCCTGCCAGCATTAAATGGTCACATGCGTTCCCACAGTGGTTTCAGGTCTCCTGTACTGGTGAAAAAGGTCCATATTAACACAGAATAAGTGTTTTTTTATGCTTTTTTGACACTGAAATGAGCTACATTTAAATGTGTACAGGGAGATAGTGTTTAAACCAAATCTAAGTCTTAAAACTTACTGGTATACTTGTGAGGACCAGCTTTATTCCTCATAATGGCTGCAACACACTTTGATCCCCAAAATATAATTTACTATAATTTTAACAAACATACTCTGTCAGAAAGAAGTGGCTGCTGAATGGCACAACAGTGCAAACTGCATGCCAGGTCTTAACTCTCCCCTCTCTTTAGGACATTTCCCCACCTGCTCAAAACCCTGTCTCCATAGTGATGCCAGTCTCTGTGCCCGTCCAAAGCAGAGGCATGTCTTTGGTTCGTGGGGGTGGACAGAGGAGATGCAGCATCCTCCCTCTCGTCACCAGAGGCTCTGTGCTGTATCGCAGCATGATGCGCCTGGAGGAGAAGGAGGGGGACGCTCCTAAGGCCACAGAGGGCGGTGTGGTAGTTAATGCTGGTAGTGCAGGTCATTACACCCCTCCTCCAATGTTATGTCCCTTGAGAGCAGGGCCGGGGCTGTACTGCTCCCTCACCACCAGGGAGCAGCAGAGAGTCCATGCTGTTCAGTTACACAGTAAGTCTTGTTAATTCTGAACAGTGACCAGCAACGCTGACGCAGAGTTAAGATGTGTCTGTGTTTGACAGATGGATTAGATGATCCCGTTGCCAAGACAACAGCTTGTCCTCCCCCTGGAACACTAGCATCAGGAGTCATCACACCGTATGTACTGACCGCTTATTGGCTGAATAGTCTATTTCATTCATTCTCTGGTTGCCTGATAACCCATGGCTGTCAATCACAGGCGCATCAATTTGGGACGGAGTTTCCAGGCTGAGATCCCGCTGCTACAGGACAGAACATATACTGTCTCTGATTCCCACAATGCACTGCTTCTATGGATGCCATGGGACAAGCTAAAGCATCCATTGAATCAAGAGAGAGGTCTGCATATAGACAGATGGACAGAAATATTTTAATAATCAGGTTATTTTTACTAAGTCTGACTGTTTCACTTTTTATTCCTTCAGTTGAGTCTCTCCTGACGATGGCTCGGTCCAGTGTGGTGCCTGGGGGCGGGGCCAGTCCAGAGCATGTCCTCAACATCCTATCAACGAGCAAAGGAGATTTCCTGGTAAGATTTGATTGATTATTCGGTTGTAAAATGTCACCTCTATATGAGTTGGATTTAAAAACAATGTCTCTCACCACATTCATGGCCCCTAAATAATCAGACCTGAGTCTCCAACATCTGCACAGCACCAATAATTTAGAGAAGACGTTTCCTTGCTTCTTTTTGATGTTTCACTCATACTTGATATCTGAACCTGATCTGTCTTCATAGATGGCTGTCTGATGACTAGTAGATTTTACAGCTGTGTGACTAACAAACACCATTAATACTGAAAAGTTATAGGAAATAGGAAAGACACCCTCAAACCCCCTGAGTGTGATGCTCTCAAATCCATCCATAAAGTGAGCCAGCTCATCTTTTTCTAGCTGATCACCTCCATGTCTCGCTGCCATAATTTACTTATAAATTTTACTTTTTAAGGTGTGTGTAATAATTTCTTTGTGGGCCACATGTGGTGGTCATGTGGCTGAAATTCAGCAGCTACACTCACATTTATTCAACGCTGTAAGTCAAGCCCACATTTGGGCCAAAACCTCTTTGCTATCTGGGTCCGTGGTGCTTGCAACAGTAACAGTGGGAAACCCTGCAGGAAGAGGGCAAAGAGACACCGCGGAAAATGCGTTGGAGTACCTCTCAGACTAAGGGGTGACCACACCAACCTTCACTTACTAACATTTTACTTACAAACTTACAGTCATGGAGAATAAACTGGACAACCTCATGGCCTGAGTATGGTTATGATACTGCATCAGAGATCCCCACCTGCTTTGTTTCTCCAAAACATTGCTCACTCCTGTGGTTCAAGATCGAGCTGTGAGGTTGCCTGACTCATTCTCTGTGTTCTGTACGGGTAGAACTACCTAGCTGAAAATCCAAAGGTGATAACCCTCTATCCTCACAGGTCATGAAGGTGTTTGTATCATGACCAACAACAGATCCATGAAATGTAGATTCTTTCCCGTTCTTGCTTTCCTCGCCTAGAGCCCCCTTCCATTAACTCAGATTGGTCATCACCATGGCTGAATATCTCACACCCTAGCCGAGCATAGGTACTGCTTTGTCTACACTACATAATGTGCTTACGTATTGTCAGTACAAACATCCAGACGCCGCTTTAATTGTGATGGAGGACTTTAACAAAGCCAAGCCCAGGTAAGTCAAACTAAATATTTACCAACACGTGACCTGCCCAACAAGAAAAAAACAGCATGCTCGACCACTGCTACACTCAGTTTAAGTAGGAATACAAGACAGGCCTGCAACCTGATTTTGGGGAAAGTGACCACAAGGCCATCTTTCTGATCTCAGAATGTAAACAAAAGCAGACCAGAGAAGCACCAGGCAGGCAAAGTGCTGGTCTTCCCAATCAGAGGCCACGCTACAGGACGCAATCAATGATGTCGCCTAAGATGTTCTACGGTGAAACTCAGCTGATGTCAATGAGCTTCATTAGTATTTTAGTTGACCTGATCATCCTCACTGTCACCATTAAGATTTTCCTAAACCAGAAACCATGGGTTGACTGCTCTGCTCGAGGTGCGGTGAATGCCCAAACTGTGGCTTACAAAGAGGGAAGGAGGAGCGGCGCCATGAGTGTCTATAAAGAGAAAGGTTATGAAGTGCATGGCACTGTGAAAGAGGCCAAATGCTTGTACCTGGAGCGGGTGGAAACTCACTTCCTGGAGAGATGATGACTGTTCTTTATAACTTTGGTCTAATTCACCATGTTAAAAAAAAAACGAGAACAGAGGACACTTTCTGGATCTGGTCATCTCTAAAGGTCTGAATATTTCCCAGGTTGTGGTGATGGATGTGGATCTGTCTGATCATTCCTGTGTTTTCTTTGAGATGCTGTTATTGTCAACAAAAAGCCCAAACAGAGGTTATTAAGAAATGGTACATTATTGAAAATACCAGCTTTCTCTCCATCACCCCCTCCCCTGGCCTTCAGCTGCAGATTCAGCATTATTGATGTCATTGCTCCCACCAAGGTGGATAGTGATCGCTGCCAAAAAGAGAGCTCAATGGAAAAATGCCACGCTGGTAAGGGCTGAAAAAGCAGAATGTGGAAAAGCTGAACGCAGGTGGCAGAAAACAAAGCTGCAGGTTCACTATAAGATCTATAAAGAGAGACTGAGGATTTATATTCTAGAGCTGAGAAATGCAGACCATCTTTCTTTTCTGACATCATTGCTAAGAACAGCAAAAATGTTTGTGCCTGGCTCGAGATCGCTGGTCATCTGACATCCTGCCAACCATGTTTTTAGAGTTAGTTTTCAATGCACTTGTTATTGCTTACTGCACCCCGCTGTACTGCTTTAAATGTTTCATGAAAAGCACTTTAAACTGTCTAGTATATGAAATGTGCTGTACAAATAAACCTGCCTTGCCTTCCATCTCAGACTCGCTTCGCTTACAAACTATGCATTGTTGCTGACTACAGAGGTATAAAAAAAACCACCATTCTAAGGCCTGATTCTTTGAGCTCAACTCCCTCTATGCCCAGTTCCAGAACAGCTCCTCCTCCACTAGAAACAACCTTTTACTGGAGGGTGATGACTGTGTCAACACATGAGGTACGCAGGTATCTGAACCGTGTGAACACCAAGAAATTGGCTAGTCCTGGTGACATCTCAGGTCGTCTTCTAAGAAGTTGTGCAGACCAGCTGACCGACGAGTTCACCAGCATCTTCAATGAGTATGGCTCACGCCACTGTACCTGCCTGCCTCAAGAGATCCACCATTGTTCCTGTGCCAAAGCCCGATAACCCTCCATCCTCACAGGTCATGAAGGTGTTTGAGAAGCTCATCAAAGTCTCCATCTGCTTGTCCATCTCCTTCTTTTTTGACCCTTTGCACTGGAGAACTGCAACGGGCGGGAATTCCAGGGGGATCTTCCACAAACCTCGCGGGATCGGGCAGGATTCACACAGCCACGGGTGGGAGCAGGCAGTCAGACCAAAACACGTCGGGTCCCGCCTCCTGTACATGTCCTGATGGACTCACAGACAACAGCATGTGGGACAGAAAAGCAGATGATGAGTGGTAGGGAGAAGTTGATGGGCAAGATGAAGTCAGTTGAAAGTAAAATAAGAGATGCTGCATTCAAAGTGCAAGCTAGCAAAAGTGGCAAGTCAGACGTTTTGAGTGACTTTCAAATATGGATGAAGATGGGAACGAAGCCTTCTTTTTAAACCTCTGCACTGTTTGCAGGGTGGCCAGCTAGTAGCGTAGGTCACATGACCCAGGGTGGCCTGTGTGGGTTGTCAGTCAAAGCTTCGCTCAGTGTGCTATGGTCTGGAAAAATCCCTCATAAATTGTAATGAGAAGATCATCTTCAGAACTTGAATTAAAAAACTCAGGACTCGTGGGAATCCCTTGGGCGGTCTGGTGAAGGGAGTCCAGAGAGAGTCCTGAGGAAGTCCCATGGGAGTCCCATGGGAGTCCCATGGGAGTCCCGTGGGAGCGAGCAGGGAGGCTTCGGGATCAGAACTGAAAATCCTGTCCTGTGCAGGTCTCTACTCTGCAGTTCACCTACCATCCACACAGTCCCAGAGATGATGCCTTTACACCAAGCGGCAACCTCCGCCTGTAAAATGTGAAGCCTATGCAGAAGTGCAAAAAATTGCAGTTCACCACTCATCCGCTAGGGGCTGGCTCCAAAACAGAGTAAATCCCCATAGACTCCCATGTTAAAAAGACCAACTTATCACAGAAATAAACATGTTTAAAGCCTGGTACGAAAATTAATTTTAGGATTAATAGGTCAAGTTTACCTTCATGACACCTGTGAGGGGAGTGAATTTTTTTCTAACTCTTCCATTTGGATGTCTTTTAATCTTGAAATTCTGCATAATTAGGGGCGTGTCCTTTTGATTGACAGGTATCCAATATCCGCGGCAAGAAGGGAGAGTGCAGCATAACCGTGGTTTTTAGCCGGCTAACAGTGCGCCTTAGCTTTAGCCCACTTACCTCTGTTTGCTGGTTAACTACCGTTTCTCGAGGTTAGCTCAGTTAGCTCTTTGCTGCAGGCAGCTTGGAGTTTGATGGGTGTCAGTAATCCACCCCCACCTTCACAGTCCCCCTCTCAGCTCCACCTCTTTGCCCACTTTGGATTTTCTTCAGAAACCTACAGATGTCGTCTGCTCTGTGCAGAAGACAGACAGCATTTTGTCTATCTTCTGAATCATTTACGTACATGATTTATTCTGATTCAGGGCTCTTGTGGATGCATATCCCGACAGAGCAAACAGCGTAGTACTACTGGAAACCATGGGGGCAGTGTTGAGCAGTATAGCTAACGTGCAACCAGCAAAAGGAACAAAGAAGAAGTTACAATATTTGGCAGCACAGACAACCTTCGTCTGCTGTGCTGCCATTTTTATGTCTCTTTCTGATAATGAACATCTTCATGATCTCTTCCACCGTTGCCATGTTTGCTGTTGCTCGAAACTGATGTCAGAACTCAGAGGTGAGCGCTTAATTCTGCACTGCCATCTAGGGAATGTATTGGCTAAAAGCCAACAACGTAAGAGATGCATGAAAGCATGAGGACAAAAACGTTGAAATTGACAGTTAATTACATATGTAAAGGGAGCAGAAATGGGCCTTCAGACAGACCCCCGGTGGTCAGGGTGATCAGCAGTGTTTCAGGCTCCATCACTCTCAGCACTGGAGTTCCACATGGATGTGTCCTGAGCTCCCTGCTGTACACCCTTTACAACCATGACTGTGTGGCTGTTTACAGCTCCAACTCCAGTGTGAAATTTGCTGATGGCACAGTGGTGTTTGGTCTCATCTCCAAAGATGAGCTGGCCTACACAAAGGAGATGGAGATCCTGGAGATATGGTGCCAGTATAACAACCTCTAGCTAAATGTCAGCAAAACCAAGAAGCTGAAGCACCACCTCCTTTGTCTGTGGTGCTCCAGTTAAGAGGATGAGGGACATCAAATACTTCGGTGTGCAGCTGGAGGATATCCTCAACTGGACCACCTACATACAGGCCTGGGTCAGGAACGCAAGATGTCGGTTTTACTACTTGAGGCAGAGACAGATCCTCGGGCCATATTAAACCACCACAAAAAGGCAAAAAAGGGGGACCGGAGGGTGTGCTTGAATTACAGGGAGATCACACTCCTCAGCCTCCATGGTAAGGTCTACTCAGGTGTGCTGGAGAGGAGGGTCCATCGGATAGTCAAAGCTCGGATTGAGGAGGAGCAGTGTGGGTTTCGTCCCGGTCGTGGAACAGTGGACCAGCTCTACACCCTTCTATAGGGTCTTGGAGGAGGCATGGGAGTTCGCTCAACCATTCTACATGTGCTGTGTAGTCTTGGAGAAGGAGTTTGACCGTGTTCCCGGGGACTCCTGTAGGGGGTTCTCTGGGAGTATGGAGTGTCGAACTCCCTTGTACGAGCTGTCCGGTCCCTGTACAACCGGTGGCAGAGCTTGGTCCGCATTGCCGGCAGTAAATCAGAATCTTTTCTAATGAGGGTTGGACTCCGCCAAGGCTACCCTTTGTCACCGATTCTGTTCATAACTTTTATGGACAGAATTTCTGTGTTGAGGGGATCCAGTTTGGTGGCCTCAGGATTGGGTCTTTGCAGATGATGTCGTTCTGTTGGCTTCATCGGGCCATTATTGTCAGCTCTCACTGGAGCGATTTGTAGCCGAGTGTGAAGCAGTTGGGATGAGAATCAGCACCTCCAAATCCAAGACCATGGTCCTCAGCCGGAAAAGGGTGGAGTGTTTTCTCCGGGTCGGCAATGAGGTCCTGTCCCAAGTTCATGTATCTAAGGTCTTGTTTATGAATGAGGGAAGAATGGAGTTTGAGATCAACAGGTGGATCGGTGGCAAAACCACCAGAAAGAGAAAAAACATCACAATGGCAATCAAAACCACCACAAAGAAATAAAAAAGACCAAAGACAAGCAAAACCACCACAAAGAAATAAAAAAGACCAAAGACAAGCAAAACCACCACAAAGAAATGAAAAAGACCACAAAGACAAGCAAAACCACCACAAAGACAAAAAGATCCCTGCATTTTGGTTAGAAGACAGCACTGCCCTTGTGAAAACTTTTTTCATGTAAATATGTAGTCAGTTAAATGTAAAAATTTAAATCAGAACTGGCCTAAAACACCTCCAGGACCGCATGAAGCAGCAATGTCGTACTGATTGGCTGTTGTTACATCATTCAGTGGTTTTTCTTTCTTTTCCTTCAGTTCACGTTGGAGAAGCTACTGACGACTCCTGAAACCTCCGAGAACAACCAAACAGGTCAGCTTTAACTCATTCATCCAACCTTATAAAGATTTCCCCCCATAGACCTGTTCTTTTCTCCCAGATGAAACTAAAATTTACACAACATATGAATTATAGTTGTGAAGTGGAGCCCAGCAGAGAAGAAGCTGCTGGTGAAATCTCTGAAGCTTCATCAAAAAGACTTCGCCAGCATCCAGAAAGCAGTAAGTCTGAACCTCTGTCGGTCTGTCCTGGAATTTACTGCTGATTATCAGAAAGTAAGGGCTGACAACTCTCAGAATTATTTGCCACTTATAAAATACAAATACACTGCCTAAATTGTCAGAAACATCTTTAAAATATTCTTATATTTAACTTATGACCTGATGCTCCATGTGTCTTTAAAGGTTACACAAAGCACCACTTTGGAAGTTTGAATGTCAGATCTGATTTCTTAATATGTGTATGTGATCAGGTTCAGACCAAGTCTCTCTCTGAGTGTGTCGAGTTTTATTATCTCTGGAAGAAGAAACTGAGCCTGAGTATGAGGACCCAAGCCAGCCTGACCGTCACTCTGCCAGACCCAAATGTAAGAAACGCCATTCCATAACAAACAAGACAAAAAGAAAGAGACAAATAGATTTATAATCTGTATTCACACAGAAAAATGACAGTAGTTGTAGGTCTTTCACACCTAAAATCATACTTTATTTCATTTGTAAATTGGCCATATTTTGATAGTAACCTCTAGTTTTTGTGAAACTGTACGAGCAGAAAGCCCCAACGTACATGTTTATGTTTGTGTTCTAATGGCTGTAATAATTTAGAATAGAAATAATTTGTTAATCCCTTGGGAGAGCCCTCGGGGAAATTTGATTTGATGAAATTTAAACATTAACATTAAAAAAGATGCAAACTCCTTCATATTTTAGACAGATAGTTAATGCTTCTTTACTTATTAGTATTTTATTGTTGTAACCATGACAACAAAGATTCCTTGACCAACAAGTAGTCCTTATTATAACCACAGTTAGTTTGTTTTCTGCTTCTGGGGCCTGGCGAAGTACGTGATTGTCTTTTATTTGTTCCTAACTTGGGACTTGGTGGGACTGTCTTGGGATCTGACATGACTTGATCTTTTTGGAGACAACTTTGGACTTGGTGACTCTCTCAGGATCTTACTAGGAACTTATTGACTTATTTTCTTGGAAGCTAACTAGGGATTTGAGGAGCTTGTCTCTGGACTTGCTATGCATTCTTGGGAAGTGGATAGGGACATGTTGGCCTTGTCTTGTTGGCTAATTTGGGAATTATTGACCTTGTATTGACTTGGAAACTGGTGACTTGTCTCGGGAAGTAACTTGGAACATACTGACCTGGTCTTTGGAGCTGACAAGGGACTTGAAGGCCTTATCTTGGAACCTAACTGAACTTGTTGATTTTATCCTAGAACATGACTCTGCTCTGGCTGACCTTGTCTTGGAACCCATGTTGGACCTTAGTGATCTCACTTTGGGACCTCATTCTGTACTTGTTGTCTTAGTCTTGGGAGCTGACTTCAGTAAGCCTGATCGTGTGGGGATCAGCTACGCTTTAAAGTGAATCACGTATTGTTATTTGTGTGAGTATATTTTGTTTTGCTAAAAGGACCAAAGGGTTTCTGTAGTAAGTCTGGGTTTTCTAACGGATGTCCACTGGTTATTTGGAAACTCCCCCTTCAGGCTTGGTGAACTATCAGTAACTAAAGATGTAGTCTGGGTTCCCACACATTTGATTGGCTCAGTGTTTTAGGTCAGTGAGCACAAGTGAAACTAAAGGCTGAGTGAATAAAACCCACTGAAACCAAATTCCTGTTATCTCTCCACATACACCCCATACACTAGACAGACGCAGCGAAACACACACCGGACGCCCACTTCCTGCGAGATGTTTTTAACAAGCTGTGACATGACATTTCAAATAGCCAACAAGTTATATGTGTGTGCGTGCGGTTGTACTTCAGTAGAGTTTCTTTTTCCATCAAGGTCATTTAAATTTGTTTAGCTGCAACTTCTTTGTTCCCTTTCTGCTCTTTTATATTTACATTCAGTTGTTCCACTGGAAGTTAGAATAGCTGAATTTTGGGTTTTGATTGTCAGACTGAGAAAGTTTACTTTGCTTCATGTTACTCATCAGTCTTTTCTTTAGCATCACACTGATGAGAGAAAGAGAAAAAAAATCTGTATTTGTCAGAAAATATCTTCCAACACACACCCTGAAATTAGTCTTCTGCTTTTCACTTGTGACACTAGAGCAGTGGGTTGCTGTTGTTCCGGTGCTGGGGGCCCAGTTGGGGAATTACAGGCCTTGCTCAGGGGCCCACAGTGGTTCCCCTGTCAAACCAAACCCACCCATTTATAAGGACTTGTGTGTATTGTTACTGTTAACAAACCAAGACTGGCTTGGCATCCAATTCAAAGCTCTGCTTCAGGCTTACAAAACAATAATCCAAACGGCTCCGGTTTACCTCCACCCTTAATCCAGAGCTACACTCCCCCTCCACAGTTAGAGAAAGACGACTAGTGCTCCCACCACAAGGTGGCGCCACATCAGTAGCTAGACTCTTCTCCTCTGTTGTTCCCTGGTGGTGGAACGATCTACCAAACTCCGTCCGATCTGAGTCCTTTTCTACTTTTAAGAGCAAACTAAAGACTCAGTTGTTTAAGGAGTATTTCCACACTTAGCTTAACTCTTCTACTCAGAATGATTTAGAAAGATTTATCCAGCTTGACTCAACCAAGTACCGAATAAGCTGCATGCACTTATGCCCAAGATGATGTTGTTCGATGAAAGCGTGATCTTGTATTTAAACTAAATGACCCTGTAGAGGCAAAAAGTTACTCTGTCAAGGATGAGGAGTCTGGTTCTGAAGTGAAAAATGATTACAAGTTTATTGAACACAGGATTAAAATATAAAGAATAGAAAGAGTAGAATTGTAATTCGAGAGACTGTTCAGAGGTCTGACAGCACAGAGATCTGAAGAGAATCTGATAAGAAACACACAGGCAGCATCTTTTAAGCAGACTGATCACGTCACAGCAGATCATATATCTTGTGAGATAAAAACAAAGAGATTGTTTGTTCCTCACACAGGATTAGACACTTCAGCAAACCTAATGAGCTTTTGCATTTATTGAGCACATAAACAACCCCAGTGACATTAAGGCAGGATGCCCTGCTGGGTCATCCTGAAGGTATCTGGCTAGTATCAGATAAGTCACACAGGTCAGTGTGAACTGCTCTAAGGAAATGCATCAACTTTAAGATAGCCACAGGCTACTCAGCATTAATCTCTGTTACCAAGAACTTAAACAATCTGTTTACCTTGAGAGTGATCAGTATAACACAATATTAAAGTGAATATATGAAATTTCCACAACAACCCACAAGAAAAAAAATAAATAAATAAAAATAAATAAATAAATAAAGAATATATATGTATATATAAACATATATATATATATATATAAATATATATATATATATATATATAGACAGCACCTGGGTCCAACTGGACTCAAAGCAGTCTGGCTACAACGTAATGATGACGTCCCATCTTGTTTGAATTCTTGCTTGTGTTCTTACTCTCGGGCAAAAACCTCCTATGTCCTAAACTGTTATTTTTCAAGAAATGAATAAAACTGCATGGTTTTTGTATAATTGGACATAATGTGATCAAACTTGGTATTGTGTTTTACATCATATATCTTTGGTTAAATATTTGTATAACTACAGACATAAAGGGTGACCAATACTACTGATAGTAGTAGTACCAACAGTACTGATTTATGAAGAAAAAAAAACATTACGAATTTTGGAGATGGGAGGTTTTTGCCCGACAGCTTTGGATCAAAGTGTCTGCTAAATGACTGTAGAACAGAGTAGAATAGATAGAGCAGGTGATATAACACGCTCATGTCTTTATCTTTGTCTTTCTTCAGGACCAACGATCGTCTAAGTCTCAGGAAGCATCGTGAAGTGCTGGACCTTCAGCTTCTAGCACAACACACTACTTGCCAGCAAAGAACACAAATGCATTCACAGATTTACATTTTATCCCGAAGGCTTGAACGTTGTGTAACGTGTGTTTCACAAATCCAAATGTCAGCCATGGTGTATCAATACAATGTTGTTAAATGTTAAAAACTCAGCAGGAAACGTCTGTCCAGCTGTTCTAGACTGTTGCACATTTTCAGCACAGTTTGTTCTTTTTATGGTAAGTTAATAAACCCACAGCAGGACAAGCAAAGTTCTTACTGGAGATTGTGGTAAACAAACAGCCCGAGACTTCAGGTTCACGGTTTTGGGAAATTGCTTTTTGTCCTTAATCCTCTCAGTCCTCCTTGTTTTGTGCCTCAGGTCACTGCTGCTGAACAGAGCTCTGCTTATTGCTGCCTGAATAAAAAATAAAAATAACCAGCACACCTCAGGCTTTCTGTCTGACTTCCTACGTCAGTATTGTCCTTCTTTCAGTCATCCTCAGAAACTATTTGATTTTTATAAAGTATCACAAATGAAAGTGAAGCCTCTACATGTGATGACAGCGCTCAAACTCAAAGGGGCTAAATGGGGGTGAGGTTCACAGTCATGTCACGATAAATGAGACACTGGCCAAGACCAGAAAAACCAGCAAGATCTGGCAGTGGTTCTACGTACACAGGATCCAGATCGCAACCAGCAAATGTTAAATTTGAAGCCGAGACCAACAACATAAACCTCCAACTCTCAAGTCAAGGATCCGCAGATTAAAGCCACAACATGCTGAGAAAAGACCGTCAAGGTGCAGGTTAAGATGAGCCTCAGGTCCGGTTCATGGTGAAGACCAACAATTTCCAGGTCAATTTTTAACTCTAAAACAAATCCTGGGCAAAAATGAAAAGGTCCCAGAAAAGTTCTTCAACCTGCAAATGGGAGAAGTTTTCTTACAGGAAGCTTTCCAGGTTTCCAGGTTCAGAGAAGACGGTCTGGTTCTGGATCTGGTTCACACCTGGCTTCTTCTCTTGGTTTTATTCTTGGTTTATTCAGCGTGTTTCTAAGTAGATTTGTAATCTGAACAGTAATACTTACAGATAAAATTATAAGCACTTAGATATGACTGTTGTCGTCATATCAGAGAAGTCTCACAAGACAAAGAAGAGCCAGGTCAGCGAGCAGCAGAGCGAAGAAGCCTAATCACCGATAACCTGTGTGAATGAAGACCGTCCTTTCTCTATTCTGAAACTTATGTGAGAAAGACTCTTCTTCGTGTGAACTTACAGATGACAGGAAAAGGCACTCTGTAACGTCATATCATCAGCTCTTTCATGAAGGCTTTATTTGGTGATAACAAATAGTTTCCTCCATGCATGATGGAGCTTTAACCTGCATTTCAGACAGCGGTTTCTGGAAGTCTTCCTGAGTCCATGCAGTGGTTTCCAGTAGAGAATCATGTCTGCTTTTAATGCAGAAGATCACCAGCATCCAGCCTTGTCCCCAACACACAGAGATTCCTTCTAATCCTCTGAATCTTTCCATCTGAGAGACTCTGCCTCTCTGAAATGCTCCTTTTACAGTCATGTTACTGACCTGTTACCAGTTAACCTGATTGGTTGTCAAATGCTCCTCCAGGTTCTGGTTTGTACCAGTTACTTTTCCAGCCTTTTGTTGCTCCGGTTCCAACTTTTTCCATCAGATTCACTATCAGCTCATATTTTCTATCACATGGTGAAATGTCTCAGTTTCACCGTCTGACATGTTGTTTATCTTCTACTGGGAGTAAAAGATGACCTGATGAGATTCTGCTTTTATTTACATTTAACCCAGAGACCAAACTTCTATTGAACTGGGGTTACGAGGGAATCAGACACAATCAGCTGATGCCTCCATGAGAAGTGCTGCATGAAGCATGGAGACAAGCAAATCCACTCTAGCTGTATTTGGAGAATTTCATACCCACAACTCTGTTTCAGGTTTTTTATGTTGACCTGCGAGGTTTCTGTGTTTGTTCTGTAAAACAAACAGCAGAGAATCAACCTGCACAAACAGCAGTCGATCAGATGGGTGAAGCCCCCCAAACCTCCACATTCTTCTCTAATCCTGCTTTTACTGTGTTTTATGTCAAAGCTCAGGTTCCTTTGTCTGTAAAGAGCTTCAGGCTACTAATAAAGTTTGACTCCTCCTGGTTCCAAAGGTCCTGAAAACAATCTGTGAGAGCCAGACGAGGAGAGAGGGATGGGAGGGCAGGAGGAGGCCGGAGCTCCTTCAGCAGGGAAGAAGCAGCAGAAAAGCTCCAAAGAAGTTTATTTCTGTGTCCTGCCAGACAAATATGAACCTCTGATTGAGGAGGAGAGAGAGGAGACAGAAGAGGAAAGGAAGAAGAGGAAAGAGGAGAAGAAGAACAAGAGGAAGAAGAGGTACAAGAAGTATAGGAAGGTAAGACGGCATGATGACGCTCGGTCTGAGGAAGGGTGGACATTCCTGCAGCCACGCAAAGGTCTGCTCATGATGACATAAACTGCAGAAACTTTTATAAATACACGTCCACACAGTGGAATCTATAATAGATTAAAACCTTTATTCTAAATTCTGAGAAAGTCATTAGATTAAATATCAAGTTTTATTTACTGTTACACTGAGACATGTAAAGGTAGTAAAATAAATGAATGTGTGGAAATACTAACATCTAATCATACTTCCCAGAAAGTTTGGTCTCTGGGTTAAATGTAAATAAAAACAGAACCTCATTAGGTCATATTTTACTCCCAGTAGAAGATAAACAACATGTCAGATGGTGAAACCGAGACATTTTATCATGTGATGAAAAATATGAGCTGATAGTGAATCTGATGGAAAAAGTTGGAACAGGAGCAACAAAAGGCTGGAAAAGTACCTGGTACAGACCAGAACCTGGAGGAGCATTTGATAACCAATCAGGTTTAACTGGTAACAGGTCAGTAACATGACTGGTATAAAAGGAGCATTTCAGAGAGGCAGAGTCTCTCAGATGGAAAGATTCAGAGGATCAGGAGGAACCTCTGTGTGTTGGGGACAAGGCTGGATGCTGGTGATCTTCTGCATTAAAAGCAGACATGATTCTCTACTGGAAACCACTGCATGGACTCAGGAAGACTTCCAGAAACCGCTGTCTGTGAACACAGTTCACCCTGAAACCCACAAATGCAGGTTAAAGCTCTATCATGCAGGGAAGAAGCCAGATGTGAACAGGATCCAGAACCAGCTTCTTCTGTCTTCTCTGGACCAAAGCTCATTTAAAACAGTCTGAGGCAAAGTGGAAACCTGGATGAAGATGTGAAGTAGTTTGTGGAAAGCATGGACGGCGTGTCCTGCAGACTAAAGAGGAGAGGGAGCATCCAGCTTGTTATCAGTGGACAGGTGAAAAGCTGCATCTCTGATGGTATGAGGCTGCATTAGAGTCTATGGCGTGGACAGCTTCCACATCTGTGAAGCTCCATCAATGCTGAAAAGTACATGGAGGTTTTAGAGCAACATCTGCTCCCATCCAGACAACGTCTCTTTCAGGGAAGACCTTGCAGATTTCAGCAAGACGATGCTGAACCACATCCTGCATCCATCACAGCAGCATGGCTTCACAGGAGAAGAGTCCGGCTGCTGAACTGGCCTGCCTGCAGTCCAGACCTTTCACCAGTACACAACATCTGGAGCTTCATGGAAGCAGGAATCCAGCAACCAAGGTCCAGGACTGTAGAGCAGCTAGAATCCTGCATCAGACCAGAATGGGACAACATTCCTCTCCTAAAACTCCAGCAACTGGTCTCCTCACTTCCCAGAAGTTTCCAGACGTGTTAGAAGAAGAGATGCTACACCTGCTGAACACCACCCTGGAACTACTTTTTACACCATGCTGAACATCACCCTGGAACTACTTTTTACACCATGCTGAACATCACCCTGGAACTACTTTTTACACCATGCTGAACACCACCCTGGAACTACTTTTTACACCATGCTGAACACCACCCTGGAACTACTTTTTACACCATGCTGAACATCACCCTGGAACTACTTTTTACACCATGCTGAACACCACCCTGGAACTACTTTTTACACCATGCTGAACATCACCCTGGAACTACTTTTTACACCATGCTGAACACCACCCTGGAACTACTTTTTACACCATGCTGAACACCACCCTGGAACTACTTTTTACACCATGCTGAACATCACCCTGGAACTACTTTTTACACCATGCTGAACATCACCCTGGAACTACTTTTTACACCATGCTGAACATCACCCTGGAACTACTTTTTACAGACGTGTTGCTGCATCAGATTCACCATCAGCTCATATTTTCCATCACATGGTGAAATGTTGTTGATCTTCTACTGGGAATAAAATATGACCCGATGAGATTCTGTTTTATTTCCATTTACACCGAGTCCTGACTCTTCTAGAATTAAAGTTGTACAATATAATAAAATAATTAACGAACATCATGTGCAAACATTAAACGTGCTAAAAGAAATGACATATAACCAAGTTTTTTAAACATAATGAAAAGCAGACTAATAAATGAAGACATTTTATTCTTTCAGGTGTAACAGTTCATCTAATTAAAAGACAGAAAACTGGACACATTATCATTTATAGAATATTTTTATCCAGGTAAATGATCTTTAATCCCAACAGCACAAGGGGAAATGGAGTTCGTGGGCATTCCAGCAGTGTTTTAGTTCCAGCTGGTAAACATTAGCTCAACTCTGTTTGACCTTTGACCCCGACACGCCGTTTCAGTCTGATAACAAACCCCACAGCCACGCACATACCGAGAAGCTGGTCCGAGTCACACAAACACACCTGGTCTGTCTTCCCGGTCCACGTGACCACTACCGACTCACCTGCTGACTCACCCTCATGGACTTATGATGTTCTTGACATCTGCAGAACCAGAGATGTTCACAAGTCCTATTCTCCAAGTCCAAGTCAAGTTACAAGTGACTGTTATTTGTAGTGAGTAGTGAGCCGTCTGGTCTGCGGAGAAGATGCGTTATAACATCTAAGGAATGTAAAATCTGTACTCAGCGTCTCTCTGCCAGCATTCAGTAGCAGCTCTGGTCTGTAGCTTAAACTGGAACGCTCTGCCGCTCCTCTGGATCATTTATCCACTTTACTGAATTTAGAAAACCTGGAGATGAACATGGACATTTATCCAGATCAGTAAACATGTTTTAACTTATCCAGGAGTTTTTTATGTGAACCAGGATCCATCTGGACCCACTGAGAGAGTTAAAATAGTAAGACTGCAGCTCATAGCATCATTTCCTGATTGTAGAGGAGGGTCGATAGAGGGGTGTGTGTGTGTGTGTGTGTGTACGAGACACCCTCTACTGGCCATGAAGTGGAACCGCATGTAAAGCACATCCTCACTGGCTGCAGTTTTCAGTGTCGGCCTCCATCTTTTCTGTAGCGGGTGGATGGTGTGATGTATGGCAGGTCGTTTAATGGCTGAACTTCTTCTTCTGTGGTGCAGAACGTGGGGAAGGCGCTAAGCTTTAGCTGGCGCTGCCTACTGGCCGGCCTGCAGAGCATGGCGTCCACCTACTCCACGCCGCTCTCCGCCATGGCTACCGTGGTGACGGAGGTCGACCGAGCCAGCAGCAGCAGAGCCTGATGGGATACGGTCCAGGAGACGATGGGATCCTCAGATTACATCCATAACGCTTGTGTTAACGTGACTTGTGACAGTTGTGTTTAATTGTTTATTTTTGTTGTTGTTGTTTTATTTTTAGTTTTTTTTCTGGTTCTTCCTGTGACACATTTACTGAATTTGATCGAATAAATCTTTCTTCATCTACCTCCTACTACCTCCTGCTTTTTCTACAAATTTTCCCCTCCTTTCCACTTCCCTCTGTTTCCTTTCTTCCTACTTTTCCTTTTTCGTTCATCTTCCTTTTCTTACATCTTGCTTTTCTTCCTGCACCTTCTGTTTCTATCGCTTGGATTAATCTCTTTTCTTCTTTATTTTCCTCTACCACCCTTTTATTTGCCAGTCTCAGAAAGAAAGCTATCTTTTTCTTTTCATCTCTCTCTCCTCAAAGCTTTCTAATTTCCTTTCCTAACTCGTTTCCTCCTTCCTTTCCCTATTATGTTTACACATCCCCTTTGTTTAATTCTTTCTTTGTACTTTATTTCTCTTGTTTTCATCTTAAACTCTGGCCTGTTTCCAGTAGTGGATCTATGGGGGGACAAGGAGCAGCAACTGCCCTCTAATTCAGAGCCTGGATTTTTATATCTTTACGTTATAACAAAACAAAACAAATCATTTGTATATCCAAGAGACTTTCATAGCATTTAAATAAAAACTCTATTCTCAAAAGTAAATAAATAATTAAAAATAAATAAATAAAGAAAAAATCTTGGGCCCTTCGAAAACTAAGCTCCGGCCCTGCACCTCATCAGTAACATCTAATAAATGCTAGTGACATACAGAAATATCGTACCAGCTGATTGTGTCTTAGAACAGATTTTCATGTCAGAATGTTAAGACAGTATTTTAGTGATGTTAGTGATTTGATGACATGTAGTTCATCACAAACTGGATTAAAGTGTAAAGTAAGTATAATACCAGGATCTTGTCTAAATTATACCCAGTTGGTGGGAACTACTTTTTCTTCGGTAGGCCCAGCGTAGCGGCGCAGCAGCGGTGGATCACCCAGTCAGTCCGTAGCTTCATGTGTGGAGCTGAACAGCAGCTGTTTGATGTGTATGGGAACCATACACTGTATATAAAAGATGGGCGGAGCCTCCGTGACGTCACCCGCAGGTTCCTGAGGAGCAAAAGTGAATCTTTTTAACATGGGAGTCTACGGGGATTGACTGTTTGGAGGTTGTGGCTTGATGGGAACACAGAGCGGTTTCTATAGCAACAACACAAACCTCCTTAAACATCTGAGAACCAATCAGAACACAGAAGATGATGAAAGGATGATGAGGAGGAAGAGGAGAAGAGGAGGAACAGGTGCTGCAAGGTGAGACAGACCTTCTTGGAGTCCTTTGATCCTGCAGGTACGTTCCATCTACTATCAGATACAGTACTATCAGGTATCATCAGGTACTATTATGCTTTATTAATCCCAAGCTGGAAATATTCTTTCTCTGCATTTAATTGCTGGTTGCTGGAGCAGTGGGAAGCAGAGAAATTCCTGCTGTCCCCGACATCCAGACCCAACCAGAGGCAGAAGCCTGTCAGTGCTCAGAGAAGGGCCAGATTATAGAGATGGAAGTAACATCTTAGTCATCCTTAATATTAGTTCATATTCATTTACTTTACTCATTTAGAAGCATACTAAATATAGCATGGCTGGTCTGGTCTACTTCCTCAGGAAGCTCAGATCCTTTAATGTCTGCAGCAAAGTGCTGGAGATGTTCTTCCAGTGGTGGCCATCATGTATGCTATCTATCTATCTATCTATCTATCTATCTATCTATCTATCTATCTATCTATCTATCTATCTATCTATCTATCTATCTATCTATCTAAAAGAGCTTTAAGATAATGAAAACTCATTCAGATTCAGTCCTTTGATTATTTATTCACCTTAGTTATTAAAAAGTCTCAGTATTGTTAGAAGCTTTGGTGACGTTAATTGCTATCGGATCGATACCAGCTCAGTATCGTCCACCATCCAGTCCCTTTGTGTGCTGCGCGAGCTGCGGCAGTGTGTGGTGGCGTCCACCGGGTGTCGCTGTTTCACTCCGGGCTCTGTGAGCCAAAGAAGGTGGAGAAAGGAGCTGAAGAAATGTTGAAGTAAACACGACCCGCCTGCTGGTCAACAGCTATCGAGTAACAGCAGCTACAGCTCAGACAGAGCGCAGCTCGCGGCAGCATGAGCAGCTCCTGAAAACCTCTGAAGTTTCTTCTCAGAACCGTGGCTCCGGGAAACCCCGCCATGTCCCCGCTGCAGCGCTCCGTCTACTGGCGCCTCTGCCTCCTCTACTTCTTCACTCCCTTTCTCTTTTTCCTCGACATTTTTACAGCGGCGGTCGCAGCCGAAACGTGTCACCATGACAACGGAACTGTTTCTCGGCGTGGCAGTTTGCCACCGACGATAGAAAGCAACCAATCAGAGCGCGAGGAAGTTTCAAAGGACGAAGCCGATTGGACGACAGATAGAGAGGTGATTGCGCCTCACTTCTTATTTTTATAGAAATAATTTCACCTGATTTTATTTAACCTACAGAACATGATAAATGATAATTAATCAATGACAAAGCTTCTCAAAATGAACAACAATTGAAAATCAAATGAAAAAATATACGATTAACTTCGGCTGTAAGACATTTCAATCAAATAATCACTGAAAGAAATCAGCTGATTCTGTAGAAAGTAATCCATGACTGCGCCAACACATTGCATAACGGAGTGTTAATCTGCAACCGGAGGCTGTTAATGAAGCTTTTCTGTAAAACATTACAAGATTGAGGATTTAACTTCTGGCTGAGGGATCTGAAGGGAATACCCGCCGCCTCTGGGACATCTCCAGCTTTTAGGAGCTGTGTTTACACGCTGTGCAGAGTTGGCTGTGTTACACTGAGTTGGTACTCACAATATTCTGTACAGGCCTCTGGAAAAGTGTTTTTTTACCTGGCCATTTTCAGAGGAATGTGTGTTAAACCACTTAAAGAGGATAAATTATGCAAAAATCACATGTGATGTTCTAAGTCACTACCAGACCAAAACACCTGTAAAAGAAAACTTTTTTAGTTTAAAATGATGTTTTTAATTGAACACACAAGACTTCTGCACTCAGATACACCACAACGGAGGAATAAACTCCAGCTGCTGGTCTTCAAGCCCACCCACGTCTAGACTGGATTATCTGGGTCCGGCGCAGCTTCGGCCGCCATCAGAAAAAAAGAGGCTTGACTGAAATGCTCTGTTGTGGTTGTATCCCTCCATAAACCCCCAGCTTCAGGGGAAATACGAGTCGTCTGGATTAACTTTATATTTCAGAGTCTTGTTCCAGAAAAAGTCAGTAAAAAAACAAAAAGAAGCTGTTGGTCTGCAGCAAACACTTTGAACCTTTTGAAGTTTTACCAACATGGACCAGTTTAACCAGGATTCTCCAACAAATTACACCTAAAGGCGGCTCAGCTCCAGATGCTGTAGACTAACTTCAGACCAGGAAAGCACGTAAATCCGATATAAACATGTTTGAGGCTGATAGAGCTAAATCCTGAAAGGCCGGACAAAGTTTTTAGCTTTAAAAAATCAGTAAATGTCCTGGTAAAAGAGGAGTTCAGGGGCCTCATTTCTAAAGCTGGCGACAAAACCAGCGTACGCCAACTTTAGCCAACTTCTGGGTTTATAAAAACCAAACTTGGAGGGAGGATGTCCTTACCTCCATGGCGACTCTGACCCTGGTGTACATATTAAATCTGGAGAAACGGGAAACTTTGACACCAACAGTCCAGAATTAAACCAATGAGATGATGTGAAACGTGAGTAAAAGGAACAAAATCAAATACTTCCTGTCACATGTTACATATTAAAGCTGTTTACAAAAATGAATAAAGAGTCTCCAAACTCTGCGGTGGTCTCGGACCTCTGCGGTGGTTTCGGACCTCTGCGTTGGTCCCGGAGCTCTGCGGTGGTCTCGGAGCTCTGCGGTGGTCTCGGTGCTCTGCGGTGGTCTCGTAGCTCTGCGGTGGTCTCGGACCTCTGCGGTGGTGTCGGAGCTCTGCGGTGGTCTCGGAGCTCTGCGGTGGTCTCGTAGCTCTGCGGTGGTCTCGGACCTCTGCGGTGGTGTCGGAGCTCTGCGGTGGTCTCGGAGCTCTGCGGTGGTGTCGGAGCTCTGCGGTGGTCTCGGACCTCTGCGTTGGTCTCGGACCTCTGCGGTGGTCTCGGAGCTCTGCGGTGGTCTCGTAGCTCTGCGGTGGTCTCGGACCTCTGCGTTGGTCTCGGAGCTCTGCGGTGGTGTCGGAGCTCTGCGGTGGTCTCGGACCTCTGCGGTGGTCTCGGAGCTCTGCGGTGGTGTCGGAGCTCTGCGGTGGTCTCGGTGCTCTGCGGTGGTCTCGGACCTCTGCGGTGGTGTCGGAGCTCTGCGGTGGTCTCGGAGCTCTGCGGTGGTGTCGGAGCTCTGCGGTGGTCTCGGACCTCTGCGTTGGTCTCGGACCTCTGCGGTGGTCTCGGAGCTCTGCGGTGGTCTCGTAGCTCTGCGGTGGTCTCGGACCTCTGCATTGGTCTCGGAGCTCTGCGGTGGTGTCGGAGCTCTGCGGTGGTCTCGTAGCTCTGCGGTGGTCTCGGACCTCTGCGTTGGTCTCGGAGCTCTGCGGTGGTGTCGGAGCTCTGCGGTGGTCTCGGACCTCTGCGGTGGTCTCGGAGCTCTGCGGTGGTGTCGGAGCTCTGCGGTGGTCTCGGACCTCTGCGGTGGTCTCGGAGCGCTGCGGTGGTGTCGGAGCTCTGCGGTGGTCTCGTAGCTCTGCGGTGGTGTCGGAGCTCTGCGGTGGTCTCGGAGCTCTGCGGTGGTCTCGGAGCTCTGCGGTGGTCTCGGACCTCTGCGTTGGTCTCGGACCTCTGCGTTGGTCTCGGAGCTCTGCGGTGGTGTCGGAGCTCTGCGGTGGTCTCGGAGCTCTGCGGTGGTCTCGGACCTCTGCGGTGGTCTCGGAGCTCTGCGGTGGTGTCGGAGCTCTGCGGTGGTCTCGGACCTCTGCGGTGGTGTCGGAGCTCTGCGGTGGTCTCGGAGCTCTGCGGTGGTCTCGGAGCTCTGCGGTGGTGTCGGAGCTCTGCGGTGGTCTCGGACCTCTGCGTTGGTCTCGGACCTCTGCGGTGGTCTCGGACCTCTGCGGTGGTCTCGGACCTCTGCGGTGGTCTCGGAGCTCTGTGATCCTTGTGGCAGAGACACATCATGAGGTACCACAGCGTTCTCAGTTCCTCTGAAAGTTTGACAACACTGGGTTTTCTGGGAACCGGGTCGGGGATTTCACAGCCAAGCTTCAGCTGTGTGATGCCAGACATGTTAGACGCCATCACTGGTTTGTCCCAACGTTGCATTAACTTTCCTACATTGTTTCAAGTTGTTTGTCACATGCAAGATGGCAGTAAAATGCAGTCACACATGCATCTAAGGCTGTGCACACCCATTTACTTCTACTAAAAAAACAAAAACAACACGGTAATAAACTAAAAAGATAATAAATATAAAATCTAATGAACCACAGCGAAGTGATGTGCTGCTATACAGACCGACAATATGTATATATACAATATATTTTCAGTGTACATGGAGCAAAATATAAAGCTTGTTAAAGGGACATGAGTAAAGACGGTTTTTCCCGCAGAAGGTAGGACACTGGCCAGGGTCACTACAGGGTAGAGTTCCCACTTCTGCCAGCCTGAGGGAAGAAGCTCCTCCCGAGTCTCTCTCTGGGTTCGCCTTAATGAGCCTTAGACGACGGCCACCACACCGTTGTTAGGATGATGAGGGTCTCTCATGATCCTGTTCGCTCCCCATGAAGATGTCCACTCCAGTGTAGAACATCCTCATGGTCCTCAGAGAGGCTGAACTTCCTCAAGTGTCGCTGCCTCATCTTCTTCACCTGGCTGTCTATGTGCAGAGTCCAGGACAGAGCCTCGGTGATGTGCACACCCAGGTACTAGAACCTGCATCCCCTCTGCGTCGTCACCTCCGTAAGCTCGCTAACATCCTGCGAGGATCCAACAAAGCGTCCTGCAGCGTAGCCTCCACCTGGTCGTTCCAGCGCCTTACCTGCCTCATAGAGACCTCCTCCTGCTCCACCTTTTGTTTGTTCTTGACAACCCTAACCCTAACCCATTTGTAGCCTCTTTGAATTGTGTCTAATAGTGGTTCAAAATGTTATTTTCTCGGGTGGCACACGTAACGTGTTGATAAAAAGTAATGTTTTAAAGGTTAACCCTGTTAAAATCCCCACCATGATGAGGGCAGCGTCCAGGTGTTCGATCTGGATGCAAGTAGGAGGCTGGTTCCGACTCATTTACCGGATTCATAGTAATGTTTGGACATGTTTCGATGAATCCCTGCACCCGTGTTTTTTCTGGACGTATAGAAGGAAATGATGGTTTATTGTATTTAAGTCTGTGATCAGTAATATCTTTATGTGTGTGTGTGTGTCAGTCAGTGTGTGGCTGGACCAGCTGGTTGTCTTATGGTCAGAATGTCTACATGATGGGTCTGCTACTGGGATCTCTGGTAGGAGGAGCAATGTCAGACCGGTATAACACACACACACACACACACACTTACACACTTACCTGAAGGAGGTGAAGCAACAGATACCTGATGGATGCTTTCTGTGCAGGTATGGGAAGCGTCCGGTGCTGCTGGTGTGTGTGTGCATGCACGCCGTGTGTGGCCTCGTGCCTGCTGTCCTTTCTCAGCCGCTCCTCTTCCTCACCATCCGCTGCCTGACAGCATTTTCCTGCTGCTGCATCAGCATCTGTGCCTTCAGTCTGGGTAATGCAACCACCTGAACCCGCCAGCTCATCATCGCACATGTCCAACGCTTCATTAGTCATTTAATCCATTAATAACATCTACCACCTGTGACTTCAATTTTCTATTAAACCGTTTTTAAAAGACTTAAAGCTTTATACCCTGCTTAGATTAGGAATGATTGGACAGTCTCACTAGCAACTATTCCCATCTTAGAGAAGAAAAGTGGGCTGTTTACCTGTGCTCTTTGAAACGGACATCTCAGAAGGTGGGAATCATTACTCATTAAGTGTTCTTTCTATGTCAGTAAGAACAAATAAACATTCCTTCACCTCTATGGTGCTGCCCAAAGCTTCATGCTTGGGCCTCTTCTCTTTGCAGCACACACCACTTCCTTGGTTTTGGTTAACTTTATGACTTCATGTATCAGTGTTACGCTGATGATATTCCTCTGTACCTTCAGTCATTGACAGATGAAAATTCAGGTCTTATTGGACTTTCCCAACTCCGGATGCAGGCCATCGTTATGTCTTACCTCAACGTCTAATGGTTCAGATGGCTCGGACTGCAGCAGCAGCATTTCTGGTTTTATATCAACCAGAAATGACACGGGTCACCCCATTACTCATTAAACTTAGCTGGCTTTTGGGGACTTAAACTATTTCTGGTTCACTGTTTTCCTCTTGTTGTCTAGTACTGCTGTCTATAAAACAATACAATCTCAGTTTAGATTTTTCTCATTTGTGGATCTATGATGGTGGAACAAGTTATCAAACCATCAGCACAAGGGTGTCCCCTTCTTCATTAGGGTTTGGAAAATATTGATACAACATCAAGGAGTTTATAGAAGAGTTAAAGTCAGGTATCAGTGGTAAACACAAGCATGACCAGCGTAAAAATGATCGAGCCCAGAGGGAACGTGTACTGTGCAAACGAGAGTGGGCCCAAAATAGATCTTTGAGGTACACCACAGGTTAGAAGGGATGAAAAATGTTATGAGAAGACAACCAGTCTGATAAAGATCTAAATCACTTCAGAGCAGTGTCTCAGATGATTCACTGTTTAAGATGGAAGGTAAGAATATGGTAGCCAGAGTCAACAGTCACTAAAAGATCATTGAAATATGACGTCATTTAGAAACCAATATGAAAAAGACAAAAACAAAATAGAGCTAAACACAGCTGACCGATGATAGAGCCATGCTGACCAGGTGGAGGGTTGATGAAGCAGCACCACCTCCTGACCTATATGTTTGTATGACAGCCGTGGAGTGGACCCTCCCCGGCGCTCGGCTCTGGCCGCCCGCCGTCCTCCCGTTCTGCTTCAGCCTGGGAACGATGGGCGGTGCTTCTCTGGCCTGGCTCAGCCCCTCCTGGACACTCCTGCACCTGTCACTGGCTCTA
The DNA here is from genome assembly GCF_017639745.1 of Melanotaenia boesemani. Lineage (NCBI taxonomy): Eukaryota > Metazoa > Chordata > Actinopteri > Atheriniformes > Melanotaeniidae > Melanotaenia > Melanotaenia boesemani. Next base: position 5,422,476 of record NC_055705.1, on the reverse strand, counting down.
CCCCAACTTGTGTGTCTGCCGCTCTACCTGTAGGCCCACACACACCTGCCATCATGCTTGTGCTTGGATGTTTAAAAGTCTGTCCGACACTGATTTTTTTTTTTTCTTTTTTCAAGTTCAATCCCAGAGTCTCCTCACTGGTTGCTGTTACAGAGGAAGATGGATGTTCTGGAGCATTACCGTGGCAACAGTCCTAAAGATAAACAGTATCTGGAACTGGTAAAATAAAACAAACAAAAAAAACTTATTTCAAGTAAAGCAGGTCAATTACAAACTGGATCTTTAATCATCCACCAATCAGCCTTCGGTTTGAGCGTCAGTGACTGAGTGAACACCCCTGTTTGTATTCAGCTGCTGGACTCAGCCTGGTCCGACCTACAGAAAAGCACCGAGGCCCAGATGGAAACACTTGGAGCCCACGCTCCCAGTAGCATCACCCACCTGAAGCATCCAACCATACTGCTGCGGCTGTTCATCATGAGCTACCTGAGGTACTGCACATGCTCAGTGGCTGTTGCATTCTGTCTGTCCGTCTGCATATATGCCCGTCGTAATACTTCATAAGTAGGTAAGTAAGTAAATGTTTATTTATAAAGCACCTTTTAAGATAAAAATCATGAAGTGAACAGAATACAATATAACACAATAACACAGAGAACATAAAAACAAATAAAACTAAGTAAAAGCAAGTTTAAAAAGATGTGTTTTTAGCTGCTTTTTAAAAGAGATCATGGAGTCCACAGATCTCAGGCTGAGAGGAAGGAGGTCCAGAGGGAAGGACACACTGCTGTTCTGTCACCTTTAGTTTTCCAGCAGACCTTGATCATTTAATCTCAGGGATCAAGGAATTGGACCTGCTGGGAACGTAGGACTGCAGAAGGTCTCTGATATATTCAGGTGCTTGGTCATGTAGTGCTTTAAAAAGTTAAAACCAGAATTTTAAAATCCAATCTGTAATAAATGGGAAGCCAGTGCAGCTGGATCAGTAACGGAGTGGCATGAGTACATTTGGAGGATGTTGTTATCAGCCTTGCATCAGTGTTCTGGACAACTTGGAGACAGTCAAGAGATCTTTTGCTTAAGCATGTGAAGATGGAAAATCAAGTCTGGATGAGATGAAGGCATGGACGATCATCTCCATCTCAGATGGTGAAACAATTGGACTCAGCTTGGCTTAATATTTTTTCTCATCTTCTAAATTGATAAGAAGTTTCAGAGTGCACAACTTGCTATGTCTGAAGTTATATTTGACTTCTTAGAAATGCAGTCAGTCTAGGTTTAATTAACTGAGGAAGCTAATGAGCCTGTGTGTGAAGGCCTTTGGATTTTTTTTTATATATTTATTTTATTCCATTTTTTGACAAACAGCACAGACATGACATGAAAGGAGAGCAATAGAGTATAAACATGTGGGTACAATAGATAAAGGGTGAGTAAAAAAAAGATAAGAGAACAGAAATAAATGACAGTGGGCACAATTTCCATTCAGCCTCATCCTTAAAATATTAACTCATCCTTAGCAAGGAAGTGTGCAAATGACAGTCAGTACTGAAGATCCAAACAGAGCAAGGCTGGGAGGCATTTGTTATATAGTGAGTACTTAGAACAAAGTACTCCTGCTATCCTCACAATCCAATGGTGATAATATTTTGACTTGATGTCTGTGTGGAACAGGATTACACAACTCACCAACACCCAGGAGATGGTTTCAGTATTATGTCATCATCAAACTTTGACTCCTTGTTGTCAGAGCACACTCAAACACACGTGCCCCACGTGGCTCTGATTGGCTGATAGAAGCTCTACCTTGTGCAACAGTTTAGACCTGCCATAGAGCTGTTATCAATAAGCCCTAATCAGAGTAGAGAAGATCTCACAGAGTAAATAAAACCACAGCAGATTTCCTCAGAAAATGAAGACATAGCTGCTGCTAAAAGTGAAATCTGGCAAAACAGCAAAAAAAAAAAAAAAAAGAACAAATATTTAAACTTTGATCCAAAGCATGTGACTGGAGTTAGCAAGATACTTAGAAAACCTGACCCAGATACTTAGAAAACCTGACCAAGATACTTAGAAAACCTGACCTAACCTTATTTAAAGATGTGATGTGAAACATCTGGAGATGGTTGGAGCTGCTTTAACTCCCATCCCTCCTGCCATCCCACAGTGCCACTTCCGCCTTGACGTATTTTGGGATTTGCATGAACATCGGCTCATTTGGCGTCGGTGTCTACACCGCCCAGTTCTTCTCGGGTCTGTCGGAGGCTCCCTGTCTGCTCGTCCCACTGATCCGTCTGGGACGTCGACCAATCAGCATGCTGGCTCTGTTTCTGAGTGGAACCGCCTGCTTCCTGTCCTTACTGATGTCCAGATACAACGGTGAGCTGAGGACGGCCCTGCATGTGCAGGTCTGACATGAAAACCATGTCTGAGCTGGTTTATGGAAGGAGGTATTTGCTGTGTGCAGGTGAACCGGTGCTGGTGATGGCTCTGGCTCTGCTGGGGAAACTCTGCATCCTGGCCGCCACCTTCATCTCTATTCTGTACAGCATCGAGCTGTTCCCCACCGTGGTCAGGTACAGAACAACACTTTCCTTTCTACATGTTGACCAGCGTCTACAACCAGTAATAACACCAATTTCTATCCAGACAGCGCTGCATATCACTGGTCAACTTGTCTTTCCGGCTTGGCTGTCTGGCCACGACCTTCATGCCCTCCACCCCTGGCAGAGCGATCTCATTGGTTGCGATGGTCGTGTACAGCAGTGGACCAATCATAGGCTGTGGTCTGTGCATGCTGCTGCCGGAAACCAGCGGCATCCCGCTTCCCGACTCACTGAAGGACTGCGAGAGGCAACACCAGCCCCACCCATCCAGCACCGTCACCCTCTGGAGGCTGAAGTGAGAACGCATCCGTCATTTTCTTTTCTCCATTAGCTGGTGCTGGTGGACCGAACAGGATTGGATCAGGTTTTCTGTTTACAGTGTCTTATAACCTGTTTTTCTTTAGGAAACAAGTGGACAGCCAGATAAAAAAAACGGAGATCCTCCCTACAGAGAAGGTCAACGTTCAAACACCAAACACCATTTCTGTAAGCTGCAGAGATTTAATCCTTTAAATCAGACCGAAGCGATCAAAACGGATTTAAGTTCATGTCTGCAGCTCCGATGGTTCATTTCCCTTCTGAGGATGTTAGAGGATTTATGACTAGAGAATATGTGTTTTAGCCTGTTTGTTTTATAATTATATATATATATATATATATATATATATATATTAGCACTTTGTTCTATTTTTGTCACTGTGAAAATAAAGTGAACTAAAAGCCATCTTCTGGTCATCATTTATCAAATGTCAGACTGTCTGATCTTTGCTGGTTTTCACGCATGAAACTAAAGAAATGGGAACCAATGATGTCTCTTTGTAACAAAGAGCCTAAAGTTCCAGTTTAAACCGATTCTTTACTAGGTTGTTATGCATCGACACAACTCTGGTTTTTCCCCGGAGTTTAGAGCCTTTTTAACTCCGAGGTCAGAGTTACTCTGCTCTGGAACTGGTCTGGTACAAGGACCAAAGAAGAGTTGAAAGACCTTCAGAACCAGAACTGTTGATTACAGGGTGTGCAGAATTATTAGGCTAGTTGTATTTTTGAGGATTAATTTTATTTTTGAACAACAACTATGTTCGCAATGAACACAAAAGCTGAATATTTTTGGAAGTTGGAGTGGGGCTCTTTTAGTTTTAGTATCTTAGGAGGATATCTGTGTGAGCAGGTGACTATTACTGTGCATAATTATTAGGCAACTTAACAAAAACCAAATATATACCCATTTCACTTATTTATTTTCACCAGGGAAACCAATATAACAACTCAAATTTACAAATATACATTTCTGGCTTTCAAACACAAAACAAAAACAAATCAGTGACCAATTTAACCACCTTTCTTTGCGAGGACACTCAAAAGCCTGCCATCCATAGATTCTGTCAGTGTCTTGATCTGTTCACGATCAACATTGTGTGCAGCAGCAACCACAGCCTCCCAGACACTGTTCAGAGAGGTGTACTGTTTTCCCTCCCTGTAGATCTCACATTTGATGAGGGACCACAGGTTCTCTATGGGGTTAAGATCAGGTGAACAAGGAGGCCATGTCATTATTTTTTCTTCTTTTAGACCTTTTCTGGCCAGCCACGCAGTGGAGTACTTGGATGCGTGTGATGGAGCATTGTCCTGCATGAAAACCATGTTTTTCTTGAACGATGCTGACTTCTTCCTGTACCACTGCTTGAAGAAGGTGTCTTCCAGAAACTGGCAGTAGGACTGGGAGTTGAGCTTGACTCCATCCTCAACCCGAAAAGGTTCCACAAGCTCATCTTTGATGACACCAGCCCATACCAGTATCCCACCTCCACCTTGCTGGCGTCTGAGTCGGAGTGGAGCTCTCTGCCCTGTACTGATCCAGCCACGGGCCCATCCATCTGGCCCATCAAGACTCACTCTCATTTCATCAGTCCATAAAACCTTAGAAAAATCAGTCTTATGATATTTCTTGGCCCAGTCTTGACGTTTTATCTTGTGTGTCTTGTTCAGTGGTGGTCGTTTTTCAGCCTTCCTTACCTTGGCCATGTCCCTGAGTATTGCACACCTTGTGCTTCTTGGCACTCCAGTGATGTTGCAGCTCTGAAATATGGCAAAACTGGTGGCCAATGGCATCTTGGCAGCTTCACGCTTGATTTTCCTCAGTTCATGGGCAGTTATTTTGCGCCTTGTTTTTTCAACACGCTTCTTGCGACCCTGTTGACTGTTTTGAATGAAACGCTTGATTGTTCGGTGATCACGCCTCAAAAGCTTGGCAATTTTAAGAGTGCTGCATCCCTCTGCAAGACATCTCACTATTTTTTACTTTTCAGAGTCCATCAAATCTCTCTTCTGACCCATTTTGCCAAAGGAATGGAAGTTGCCTAATAATTATGCACACCTGATATAGGGTGTTGATGTCATTAGACCACACCCCTTCTCATTACAGAGATGCACATCACCTGATATGCTTAATTGGTAGTAGGCTTTCAAGCCTGTACTGGTTGGAGTAGAACAACATGCATAAAGAGGATGATGTGATCAAAATACTCATTTGCCTAATAATTCTGCACACAGTGTAAGACAACACAGTCTGACTCCTGGGAAAAGAAATAAGAAATGAAGTCTATGCTTTGTTTAATCTCCACATTAATTCCCAGGAAAAACTAAACATCTACATACTAAAAAGGGGAAAGATAAGTTAGTTCGTAGAATACATCTCTGCTGTGGAGGATGTGTGAACAGCAAACTGGCACAAAGCTAAATCATCTGAATATTTAAAGCCAGCAACACTGATTAAACTCTTATTTTCCACTCAGTATCTCATTAACTACATCCTGATTGAGGATTTAATCAACCTCAAACCAGGAGCTGGTATAAAATGTGAAGCTGAAACAGGACACTTCCTCCCACTCATCTAATGGACTCAAAACTAAAGCTAACGAGATCTGCTTCATTATTAGTTTCTGACCTACTGGGAGGTTTCTGTTCCAGGTTCAATAAAAGGTTAAAAAACACATTATATTCTAAATGTTCTTTAAAAGCTGTAAAGGCAATGTGTGTAAGTAGATAAAAGTCACTGATATGCTGGCCAGTAGCTGTGAATGTTTCATTGATCCACTTTTTCATGCTATGTTGCTGCAGGTTATATTTCTAAGTATTTAACAGTAAGGACATGATGGTCAAAGCGGGACAGAAAGAATGTAATGAGCCTAATGTTTAGACAGGTATGTCTTTCTTGTCCCACATGTGAAGACAGTGACAGTGATGACAAAAAAGATGCTCAGGCGTTATTCATATCAAGATAGCTGACTTTTATAATGTGAATATTCATTCTCATTATAGATTGTGATTTTATGTTGTAAGGTTTTTTATGTTTCATAACTTTTTTGCTAAAAGAAACTTTGGAATTTGTATTATTTGTGACCTTGATTAGAAGAGTATTTTTTGAAGAAACAGAACACTTCTGGTTCTGTCAGCCTGTGTGTGTGCATGAATGAAATGTAGCTGCTATTACTAATGTTCTGGCTTGCTGTGTATATAAGAGGTGAAGAGATGCCACACCTTATTAGGATGACTAAGCGCTTATACTGCTAGACCTGTCTGCTGCCTTTGACATGGTCAACCATCATATACGCTTCTCCACATTCTCGGCGTTTGACATCTCAGGATCTGTCCTCTCGTGGTTCATGTCCTACCTCACAAAAAGATCCTTCAAAGTATCTTGGCAAGGGGGAATGTCCAGATCACATAACGTGTGTCCCAATTCAGGGTCTGTGCACAGACTATGTAAGCTACAGAGTGTCCTCCGTAGTCTACACACTTCGAAGTCTGCTTAACATTCGTGAAATGGGACAGTCTACCTAGTCAACAAGAATTTCCCATAGCAACAACACAGGACGTTGAATTACTTAAACTTCTGAAATTACTCGTAGGACACTCCAGTGGATGCTGAACACGGACTGGCAACACAGACAGCTCTGTTGTTTTCTAGCTGGTACACACTTCATTAACCCCTTAAAAGTCCTTGAATATCAAATATTACCAAATTTCACCATTTAACTAACATGCTTTAAATGTACCTGGTTTTGTAACGTTTATACTAAAGTGTAGTTTAAAAAAAGCGTACTTTTTTTAAAATAAAACTTTACTTAAACTTAATACGACTCTTCTGAGCTCCGTTGCTGATTCGCCACCGTCTTGTGCGCAATGGATTCTGGGAGAAAAGATGCCGCGAAGCATGCTTCACCAGCAGCCTTCGTTTGAGGCTAAACGAAGTGCGGATTTGAAGGGTGGATTCAGAGGGTCCTTCAAGTTCTGTGAATTGAGACGGTACTTCGTGCACCGCGATGACGTATGTGGCCGACAAATCCGCACTTCGAAGTGTGCAGACCCTGAATTGGGACACACCTATAGGCTGACAACATAGGTGTCGGGCTCGGTGCTTGGCCCACTTCTGTTTTCACTATACACCTCCTCACTCGGTGCATCATTAGCTTTCTTGGTTTCTTCTACCACTGCTATGCAGATGACACTCAGCTTTTCCGTTCTTTCCCACCTGACGACACAACCATCTCAATGTGAAAATCAGCATGTCTTGCTGATATCTCTGCATGGATGAAGGATCGCCACCTTCAGCTAAATCTGTCCAAGACTGAGCTTATTGTCTGTCCAGCCAATCCTTCCTTACCGCCACAGATAAGTGTGCAGCTTGTCTCTATCACGCATGTGCCTACGTCTTCTACCAGGAATCTTGGTGTCATGGTAGACAACCAGCTGACCTTTAAGGACCATGTTGCCTCAGTTGCTCGATCTTGCCGATTTGCTCTCTACAACATCAGGAGGATCAGACCCTACCTGACTGAACACACGACCCAGCTCCTGGTCCAGGCTCTGGTCATTTCATGCATTGACTACTGCAACTCCTTACTGGCTGGCCTGCCTGCATGCTCAGTTAAACCTCTGCAGAAGATCCAGAACGCAGCAGCACGTCTGGTCTTCAACCAGCCCAAAAGAGCTCATGTCACTCCGCTGCTAATCGCTCTCCACTGGCTTCCAGTTGCAGCGCATCAAATTCAAAGCTCTGCTTCTGGCTTACAAAACAATAACCCAAACAGCTCCAGTCTACCTCCACTCCTTAATCCAGAGCTACACTCCCTATGCTCTGCCAGAGAAAGACACCTAGTGCTCGCACAACAAGGAGCATTTCGCACTTAGTTTAACTCTTCTACTCAACAGAATGAGTTAGAAAGATTTGTCCAGCTCTTTGGCTCAACCAAGTACTGAATAAGCTACGTGCACTTATGCCCAAGATGATATTGTTTGATGAAATCGTGATCTTGTATTTAAACAAAATGACTTACACACAAACAACAAATAACTAAAATAAATAAATAAATAAAAATATGCACTGCCTTTAGCACTATATGACAGCACCTGGGTCCATCTGGACTCACAGCAGTCTACCACTTAATGCTGCTAAATGACTGTTGAATAGAATAGAGCTACTGTTTTGTACAGTGTGGCTGGCAGTAATTATCAATAATTCTCACATTAGAGGTTAAAGAGCCTCCTTTTTGAACTGTCCATCACTAATAGCTATGTATGTTAGTTTTATATGTTTGCAACTGTATGTTCAGGTTTTTCATGATGGTGGTACATACTGTAAAAAGTTTGAGAACCACTGTTATAACTCAATAATTAAAACATTTTTGGCTTAATTAATCTCTATTTTAAGCCTCCTCTTCAGCATACAATGTCAAGTGTGGTTTTATTTCTCAAATCTTTTTAAGACCACTAAGTGTTTTCTTGTAAAAAAATAAATGATAATATAAAAAAAGGACAAAATCAGCAGAATATTTTCAAAAATCTGATTTATTGACATGCCTAAAAAACACGATAATATGAAACCATGACAGAATATTCCAGCTACCATCTCAAAAATCAGAACATAACCTGTGCAAAAAGAAAAACCTGAATGAACAAATCCTACCACAAACATCCCCATTTAGAGGAGACATTTTTAAAGAACCGTAACAGATCCCAAACAGTTTGATATGAACCACAGTAAAAAAAACAAAAATAACACATTCCCCTCCAATAACCAACTGGGATGTCCCACGTTCTAAAGTTCCCCGAACTCTACAATAAACTGTTTGTGTCTGATCAAAAGTTATAAATACTTAATAAAAGATTGTTTGCAGTGTTTTATTTACCAGAAAAAATGATAAACCAGAAAACCAACCAGTAAGTAAAAATGAGAAAATTTTGATCCAGACTCCTTCACAATCACATCCTGAAGTGGTAAAAAACACAAAAACTTTCTTACAAATGATGTACAAAAGCCTAAAGACAACAATTAAAATCAAATAAAAATATTCTGTAATGAGATTAAATGTTGTCTTTAGTTAAAACAATATGAAATCACACCATAGGGTTTGTGACATTTCCTAAAAAAACTTTATATTCGTGCTAATTTACACGATTATTTATTTTTAAAAACTGTTCAATCAAGTGCAATTTGTAAAATATTTTGTGAAAAAGTGAAAAATTCTTACAACATCCCACAGCGCTTCATAATGGCACCAGAGGCTGTTTCTTTTAAATCAAATATCCCAATAATTATAGAATAAAAATCTGAAGGACAACATTCATTATTAGTCTTTTCTATTTTCATTAGCTTAAATTCAGAAAGACCCAACACCTGTGACTCAGTGTTCCAGCACCAGTTCCACGGTCAGACCACCAGAGGGCGACGTCAGTACGTGACAAAATTGGCGGGAAATATCCCGACCCGCCCGTCGTCCAGTTTCCCTTCCCACCAGTCGTACTGGGACTCCGTTTTGGTGATGACGGTGATCCGGTCACCAGGGAAGAAGCTCAGGTCCCCGGGCTGTTGTCCTGTAAATGGGTGTGTTGCCGTGACGACCAAAACCCCACTGGCCCCGCCCGATGGAGGCCCCGTACCTGCAAGAATTTTTTTTCCTTTACTTATTTACTTTTGGTTATGTTCAGTGTTTGGTAGAAATTTTGGAACATTTTGGAAGAAGAAGAAGAAAAAAAAAAAAAAAGTATTCTGGTTTTATTTCTACACCACCAGAACTTTTTTGGACTCAGAGTTGTAAAATACACCCCAAAAAAAAATAAAATAAATAAATAAATAAATAAATAAAGCTATACTATACACTGTGGAAAAAAAAGAAAACTGAATTCTTCTTTTCTTATGTACTGGTACAGTGAAATGTGAGATGTCAGTTTGAACATTCGTACCGTAGCTCTGAGAGTCTCTGGAGGCAAACTGACCTGAAACAGAGAAAATACTGAATAACAAATCTGGAGAAGATTAATCTGTAATAGTTTTTCATCAATATTTTCCTTTAAATATTTTTAGTTTCTAGCTTTGAAAATGTAAAGATTTATGTTGTATGTGTTGTATATCACAGCCATCTTTTGTATTCTGGGCAGATTGATTACTAATGGAAATAAACTTTTAATAAATCAAATGAAACTGAAAAAAACCCATAATTAACAGATGACGAGGACACTAAAACGTGATTTGAAACAATTTCTAAATCTTTGCTGCAGATGTAGCTGCAGGTCAACTCTGTGAACACCAGAGGGCGCCGCAGCCTCAAGAAGCTGAGCGCGCCACAGTGTTTCCTGTCACCTCTTCAGTCTAATTCTGGGGACGCTCAGTTTAGCTTTGAGCCAGTTCTTTCAACCCGAGATGTAATGATTTACATGAGGATGTGTTTATTGTCCCCAGAAGGAAGTGGAGTCCTCACATGGCTGCGTAAACATGCATGTCCCTGGAAGGTGTGTAACTAGTGACACACTCAGCAGCACGATGATTAATGGGAGTGTTGACACTGGGCATGAACACACACACACACACACACACACACACACATACACATACACACACACACACACCCACACACACACACACTTATTCTTCCCTATTTCTGAGGACCACAGACGACAAGTTATTCCAATCTGGATCCAAAAACCAAGCCTGAGGCCCCCTCCGTGGGTCACAATGTGCTGGCAAAGATGCTGGCAGAAAAAGAAATGAGGTCAAGATGTGAAGAAGAAACTCACTTGAGGTTTCAGATTTGTAGACGGAGACGCTTGGATAGAGTGCGTTTTTTCTTCCTGTTCACACACAAACACACATATTACACACCTTCATCGGACACACAAACAACAAACAAACTGTTGGTTTGGGTGTTTACCGCCATCGGCCGCCGGCTGCTGACTGCTGGTTGGTCTTCTCTGCTGTGATGGAGCTGGAGGTCTGGATGGAGGAGCAGACTGCAGGGAAACACAAGTTAATCATCCCAGCATCATTTTGGTTTAATATGTCCACAAAGTCAGAGTTGTAGCTACATGTTGACTCTGAGCACAGACAGTGAAGCATGATAATCCATCATGATTAGTTCCTGTAAGCAGAGTTAGTTAGGACGAAGAGTGTTTCCGCTCTGGTTGTTTTCAGTCTGGTGGAAATATGCAGAATTCATTAATGCAGAAGACACAAAATGACCATATGAAGTGATTAAAGAGATTTAAGGGTTAACAAGACATATGAAAAAACACACACAATATGACAAATCAACCAGAAAACTATCCAAAAGAAAGCTCACAAGTCTTAAATGAACTTTTAGACAATAAAAAGGGTTCAAAACTATCGGATTAGATGCATGTTTAGTTCAAAACAATGAAATATTACTATGAAAACGGTGGAAAGGGCACAAAGGAAAGCAAAACAGCAGCAATCATAATCCCTACGGAATGCCACAAAAGAGATGAGATTCAAGTCAATCCCCACGGGTGCAAAATGAACACAAGATGACTTGAACATATAGAAAACTTAAAGAAGGATGAAACGGTTGTAAAAATGTTAGTAAAGCATAACAAAAATAACCAGCAAGACTACAGCAAAATGATTAAACATACAGAAAAAGAAACCGAAAATGATGCAAAACAATCCCAAAAGAGTTAAAAAAGATGGAAGAGGTTCAAAATAAACACAAAAGGGATAAAAAAAAGACCTCAGAGGGACACAAAATGGCATGACCATGACGGGGATTCTACATGGTTAAACATACAGAAAAAGAAATCTGAGAAAAATCTGAAGGGGATGCAAAATAATCACAGAATTAGCATATGGGATGCCACATAAGTAGAAAGATCAAAACGATCAAAAAGGGATGCAAAATAACTGTATAGGGATAAAAAAATGGCTCTGTAACAAGGACACTACATGACCCTTCGCCCTAACATGAGGGCATTCAAAATAAAGATAAAATAAAAATAAAAATGCACCTTAACACGATTGTTCTTGCTGGTCCAGTCGGAGGTGTACGCCTCTGTGTAGACGTCCAGGATGTGGTAGAGGTCGTAGCACTCTGAAGGAGGCTCTACATCACCATTCAAAATGGCCGACGCCCGGATATCTTGGGAGTAGAACCTGTCAGTGAAACACCAGGTTAAAGAAAAGCAATACACGAGGCAGAACTTACACATGATCCTGTTGGGCTGTTGTGGTTTTCCATACTTTCGGTTGGTTTCCTTGCGCTCGATCAGGTAAGAGCCTTCCAGGGAAATCCCTGCAAACAGGCCTCTGGACCTGCAGTAGGTGAAGACGGCTGCAGTGCTGCGCAGAGCAACGTCCGCCTCCACATTCCTGCAAACACAACCAGCATCACCCTGAAAACGTTAACATGACGATAACCCTAAACATTCATTAAAATCTAATGTTCCTGCTGTCAATGTGATTAAACAGAGAGGAAGCCGAGCAGTCATAAGACCAAAAATCTGAACACCAACGTTTGACAAACACTCAGCATCTCAACGTGCAAAACAACCACACAGAGCTGTGAAAATATTCTGTAAATAAGTGTGTTTCAGGCCCCAGGCTTCTGTGGCCTCCTCCTATTGCTGCTGCACACCTGAACGTAACGCTGGCAGCTTATGATTCTCACTGATTTCAGTAATTTGTATTTGTGTTTTATTTAATCATGTGTATTTACGCATCAACTGGCTGTAAAACCAAACAAGTTCAAGTCACGTCCCTTAGCTTTCCATCTGCAGCTCATATAAACCAACACCTGGACACGCCCACACACGTCTGACACGACCTCGTCCTTCTAAAATCAGCCTAGCAGTCATAAATCACAGCCTCTAAAGTAAACCACAGCCGGTGCTGCCGCCGTTTCCTCCAGCAGGATCCCATTGTTGCAGCTTCAGGCCTCAAAACACGACTGTCATCGACAGTCTCATAAATCTGCAGCAGGCAGGATGGAACATTAGAGCAAAGCTGCAATTTACACCAACCGTAAACATTACAAGAGTCAGACAGATGGAGCCAGGGAGGGGTGCTTCACCTGCCAATAGGTCCCACGGCGACGGTGCAGTTCCCGCCCAGCGTCAGGTTCCCGCCCTTCGTGAACGCCTCGATGGCCCTGCGCTGGTTCAGGATGATCACCAGGTCTGACACCTGAACACAACGTGGTGCATTCACAGCCTCAGAAACAGTGTCAACCAATTCATGACGTTTAACAGTGGATATAAAAAGTACTGACACCCCTGATGAAGCCCAGATAAAGTCCAGCTGTCCTCAAAGGGTTTTCCTAAAATTTCCTCAGCTTCCTGTTGCAGCAGAAGTCAGCAGGTTGTTGGAAGCATCAGTCAGGAGGAGGATGCAAACATTTCTACAGTCTAAGAGTAGAGAAGCAACCATGACTGGGCGTCCCCCCTAAAAACAGAGACCAGATAAAAACTGGTCAGGGAGGCTGCAGAGAAACCTCCAGTAAAGGCCCATTTATGCTGGATGCAGAACACGGACTGTCTCATCCATAATTTGGTCCGTTCAGGGAGCTTAGCTATCCGTCGCTTGATGCAGAAGACGGAGCAATACCACCAGAAACCATGGGGGGCAGTGCTCAGCAGAATAGCTGATATGCGACCAGAGAAAGAAACAAACCAAAGAAGAAGAGGATCAGGAAGGGAAGAAAAAAGCAGAAGAAGAATGAAGACGAAGACAATGACTGTGGAAATTGTGCGAGCTTTTAAATAAATACTATATGCGAGTGTTTAGGGCGGTTAACTTGATAGCGACGCATTACCGCTGCTAACGGTGTCTGAAACTGACGTCGGCTCGTGGGAGTGAACACTGAACTCAGCAGTGCCCCCCACTGGAGGAACTGACCCAACAACCATGGCAACGTAGAAGACAAGAAGTAAGAGGATGGCGACGTATGACGTTTGAAATAGACGTCGCTATTTATGTACATAGGGAGCAGAGATGGGCCTTTACTCTGAAGGAGCTGCAGGAAGTCCCTGTTTTCTCCAGCAGTCTGGACGGGGGGTACTGAAGACGAAGACAATCTGTTGGTTTTCTGTAGCTAGGCTGTTATTAAGAACTGGATAGAATTAACCTGTCTGTAAAGCCCTGAGATGACGTTGCTGTGAAGTGGCGCTATACAAATAAAGCTAAATTGAATTAAATTTAAAATAAAACTAAGCCCAGTTACAATTTGGAAATCTTGCTGGGAAAACGTCTTCTGGTCTGATGAGACCAAGGCTGGACTGTTTGGCCACAATTTCAAAAGAAAAACCACTTCTATTCAGAAAGACAGTTTACCCACAGCGAGGCACGGTGGTAGCAGTGTCATGCTGTGGGGTGGATTTTCTTCAGCTGGATCTGGACCTTTAGTCTAAGTAGAGGGAATTATTAATGGGTCCAGAAACCAGGTTCACTTTGACCCCAAAACCTTCAGGCATCTACTAGAAAACTAAAGCTGAAGAGGAATTTCAACACAACGATGATCCACCAGACCACCAAGAGAAACTTCAACTCTCTTCTTCACCAGAAGAAAATTGATGTTCTGGATGGGGTTAGCCAGAGAAGAAGACCCGAACCCAACAGCTCATCTGCAGGATGCCCTGAAGCCGGCCGAGAACAGGAGCTAACCCCAAGATGAAGGTGATAAAGACTGACAGCTGGGATTAAACTGGTTTAACAGTGACCACGCCACAATATTTCTCCCCCGAACAGATTGGTTCGCTTTTCAGGAGAACTGTTCAGGTTATAGATCACATTAAAAAGAAGGGAAACATCTGGAATTCATCATTTTTGTTTCCTTTTTTAACATCACAAAAACCTGGAATTTCAACAGCAGTGTGAAGACTTTTATATCCACTGTAGGCACATATCGCTATAAATGTCAGGAGTCTGTAAAATGTAGATAAAAACAGAATTCAATGCTTTCCACATCTAAATCATTCCATATTTTATTCCCAGAGAAGACGGTGCTGGTTCTGGATCTTGTTCACATCTGGCTTCTTCTCTGCATGATGGAGCTTTAACCTGTATTAGTGGGTTTCAGGGTGAACTGAGGTTTTCAGTTTGAGGAATATTTTTCTGAAATTGTTCCAGTTTTAGATCCAGTTTGTCTCAGATTGGTGAAGCTCTGTCCATCTTTCCATCTGAGAGACTCTGCCTCTTTGAAATGCTCCTTTTATACCCAGTCATGTTACTTTTACCGTTACATGTGACATGTTACTTACTATCAGGTGTTTGTAGATTTATCATGTAGTTATTTCTTGTGTGTCTCTAATGATTTAATGTTTCAGTTGAGTCACAACTTTTTGGGGTTGGGGTTCCATCCATCCATCATCTACGCTGCTTCATCCATTCGCGGGGAAGGTGGAGCCTAACCCAGCATTTAGAAGGTGAGAGGCAGGTACACCTGGTTGCCAGTCTATTGCAGGGGAGTTGGGGTTGTAAAACCATATTAATATAAGCTGAAGTGTGACTTACCTCCACTCCGATCTCAAAGCCTCCACCCAGACCAGCTATACCGATGGCAGAAGGTGCCGACCAACCTAAGCACACAGAATAAACCATCATGGTTGAGGTTTCTGGAGGCACAATTCCAACTGGTGTGATCTATGTAATCTCAGACTGCTGATAAGAGCTGGACTGGAGTGATGGCGCCGGTGTTTTATGATGTTGCAGACTGCTTCTTCATTGTGAAAAATCCACAAAACGCCTGAAGCCACAGAAGCGGCATCAGTGGGAGCAGCTCAGCCCAGTCCGTGTGACCGCCCCACCAGGTCCTGGAGCCAGGACATCCGCCACCGTCAGGCCGCTTCACAGACATCAAACGCTCCAGGTGTCAGATGACTACAGCTCCCTCCCGACGCCGCAAGGAGGTCGGTCTGTTACTACGACAACCAAGGTCATCACAAGACAAAAACAAAAAGAGCACTGTGGAACTAAAAAGAGAAAAGGGATGTACACTAAATCTGGAGAAGATCATTAACTCCCAGGAGACAAACTATCAATGAAAATGTCTTCAATACGTACGACTTGATGCTATGGAAACGCAAAAACTTACAATAAAAAGATGATGCAACACTCAACAGACATGACCGCACATTAACCCATAAACCTCCAGCAGACCCCCGAGAGCTACCTCTTCCACCACCAGAAGCGGTAGCGTGCAACTCTGTTGCTAACTGATGGATAGCTTCCCCTTCAGATGATCTACGGAAGTTTTCCAACATTTTTATCCCGTCCAGGAGGTTTATAATCCAGCCACTAAATGTAGTTTTATTCAGAGACTCTGTCTGGTAAATCTATAATTATCACATTTCATCATAAAAACATCACCATCACTACTATGTTGCTAAGAGACCTCTATTTAGACCTGGACATGATGATGAAGCCACTTCCTGTCAGACTTTCCACCAATCAGAGAGCTTAGATTGACGGTAACGTCCAATCAGGAGCAGCCAAAGATCAACCAGTGAGCAGAAAGTTCTATGTGTGTGTGAAAAGAAGAAAAATAATGCTCCTCTATGGCTGGAATAAAGCCAAGAAGACGTTTCTGATGCACGGTGGCGCCACAAAGCAGCTGAGCTGGAGTTGGTTTAGTGAGGATAGCAGGTAAATAGTAGCAGGAATAACTGGAAATGAGGAAAAAGTGGAAACATGGAAATAGTTTCTGTTGTGTGTTTGTTTCAATAACAATATTTTTCTCCTGAAAGCCAAGACTTGAGAGAACGATGAGATGAGAAAAGACTTGGTCACTGTTGATCTGTGTGTTATTTCTACAAAGTTCTGTTAGTAATAAGTTCTGTTTTCTTCTTCTGGTCGACCTTTATGCTGCTACATCTATTCATACATTCATTTTACATCATTTTACCTCCCAGTCTGACAGCTGTTACACACTGGTTTATACTGGGATTAAAAGCTGCTACACACTGGTTTATACTGGGATTAAAAGCTGCTACAGACTGGTTTATACTGGGATTAAAAGGCTGTTACACACTGGTTTATACTGGGACTGAAAGCTGCTACAGACTGGTTTATACTGGGATTAAAAGGCTGTTACAGACTGGTTTATACTGGGATTAAAAGCTGTTACAGACTGGTTTATACTGGGATTAAAAGGCTGTTACAGACTGGTTTATACTAGGATTAAAAGGCTGTTACACACTGGTTTATACTGGGATTAAAAACTGCTACAGACTGGTTTATGCTGGGATTAAAAGGCTGTTACAGACTGGTTTATACTGGGATTAAAAGGCTGTTACACACTGGTTTATGCTGGGATTAAAAGCTGCTACAGACTGGTTTATGCTGGGATTAAAAGGCTGTTACAGACTGGTTTATACTGAGATTAAAAGCTGCTATAGACTGGTTTATACTGGGATTAAAAGCTGCTACAGACTGGTTTATACTGGGATTAAAAGCCGCTACAGACTGGTTTATACTGGGATTAAAAGCTGCTACAGACTGGTTTATACTGAGATTAAAAGGCTGTTACAGACTGGTTTATACTGGGATTAAAAGGCTGTTACAGACTGGTTTATACTGGGATTAAAAGGCTGTTACAGACTGGTTTATACTGGGATTAAAAGCAGCTACAGGCTGGTTTATACTGGGATTAAAAGCTGCTACAGACTGGTTTATACTGAGATTAAAAGGCTGTTACAGACTGGTTTATACTGGGATTAAAAGGCTGTTACAGACTGGTTTATACTGGGATTAAAAGGCTGTTACAGACTGGTTTATGCTGGGATTAAAAGCAGCTACAGGCTGGTTTATGCTGGGATTAAACGCTGCTACAGACTGGTTTATACTAGGATTAAAAGCTGCTACAGACTGGTTTATACTGGGATTAAAAGCTGCTACAGACTGGTTTATACTGAGATTAAAAGGCTGTTACAGACTGGTTTATACTGGGATTAAAAGCTGCTACACACTGGTTTATACTGGGATTAAAAGCTGCTACAGACTGGTTTATACTGGGATTAAAAGGCTGTTACACACTGGTTTATACTGGGATTAAAAGCTGCTACAGACTGGTTTATACTGGGATTAAAAGGCTGTTACAGACTGGTTTATACTGGGATTAAAAGCTGTTACACACTGGTTTATACTGGGATTAAAAGGCTGTTACACACTGGTTTATACTGGGATTAAAAGCTGCTACAGACTGGTTTATGCTGGGATTAAAAGGCTGTTACAGACTGGTTTATACTGAGATTAAAAGGCTGTTACACACTGGTTTATACTGGGATTAAAAGCTGCTACAGACTGGTTTATACTGAGATTAAAAGGCTGTCACAGACTGGTTTATACTGGGATTAAAAGGCTGTTACAGACTGGTTTATACTGGGATTAAAAGGCTGTTACAGACTGGTCTATACTGGGATTAAAAGCAGCTACAGGCTGGTTTATACTGGGATTAAAAGCAGCTACAGACTGGTTTATACTGGGATTAAACGCTGCTACAGACTGGTTTATACTAGGATTAAAAGCTGCTACAGACTGGTTTATACTGGGATTAAAAGCTGCTACAGACTGGTTTATACTGAGATTAAAAGGCTGTTACAGACTGGTTTATACTGGGATTAAAAGGCTGTTACAGACTGGTTTATACTGGGATTAAAAGCTGCTACAGACTGGTTTATACTGAGATTAAAAGGCTGTTACAGACTGGTTTATACTGGGATTAAAAGGCTGTTACAGACTGGTTTATACTGGGATTAAAAGGCTGTTACAGACTGGTTTATACTGGGATTAAAAGCAGCTACAGGCTGGTTTATACTGGGATTAAAAGCAGCTACAGGCTGGTTTATACTGGGATTAAATGTTGCTACAGACTGGTTTATACTGGGATTAAAAGATGCTACAGACTGGTGTATACTGGGATTAAAAGCTGCCACAGACTGGTTTATACTGAGATTAAAAGTCTGTTACAGACTGGTTTATACTGGGATTAAAAGGCTGTTACAGACTGGTTTATACTGGGATTAAAAGGCTGTTACAGACTGGTTTATACTGGGATTAAAAGGCTGTTACAGACTGGTTTATACTGGGATTAAAAGGCTGTTACAGACTGGTTTATACTGGGATTAAAAGCTGCTACAGAATGGTTTATACTGGGATTAAAAGGCTGTTACAGACTGGTTTATACTGGGATTAAAAGGCTGTTACAGACTGGTTTATACTGAGATTAAAAGGCTGTTACACACAGGTTTATACTGGGATTAAAAGCTGTTACACACTGGTTTATAATGGGATTAAAAGCTGTTACACACTGGTTTATACTGGGATTAAAAGCTGCTACAGACTGGTTTATACTGGGATTAAAAGCTGCTACAGAGTGGTTTATACTGGGATTAAAAGCAGCTACAGGCTGGTTTATGCTGGGATTAAAAGCTGCTACAGACTGGTTTATGCTGGGATTAAAAGCTGTTACACACTGGTTTATACTGGGATTAAAAGCTGCTACAGACTGGTTTATACTGGGATTAAAAGCTGCTACAGGCTGGTTTATACTGGGATTAAAAGCTGCTACAGACTGGTTTATGCTGGGATTAAAAGCTGTTACACACTGGTTTATACTGGGATTAAAAGCTGCTACACACTGGTTTATGCTGGGATTAAAAGCTGCTACAGACTGGTGTATACTGGGATTAAAAGCTGCTTCAGACTGGTTTATACTGGGATTAAAACAGCTACAGGTTGGTTTATACTGGGATTAAAAGCCGCTACAGACTGGTTTATACTGGGATGAAAAGCTGCTACAGGCTGGTTTATACTGGGATTAAAAGCTGCTACAGACTGGTTTATACTGGGATTAAAAGCAGCTACAGACTGGTTTATACTGGGATTAAAAGCAGCTACAGACTGGTTTATAGTGGGATTAAAAGCTGCTACAGGCTGGTTTATGCTGGGATTAAAAGCTGCTACAGGCTGGTTTATACTGGGATTAAAAGCTGCTACAGACTGGTTTATTACGGGATTAAAAGGCTGTTACAGACTGGTTTATACTGGGATTAAAAGCAGCTACAGGCTGGTTTATACTGGGATTAAAAACAGCTACAGGCTGGTTTATACTGGGATTAAACGCTGCTACAGACTGTTTTATAGTAGGATTAAAAGCTGCTACAGACTGGTTTATACTGGGATTAAAAGCTGCTACAGACTGGTTTATACTGAGATTAAAAGGCTCTTACAGACTGGTTTATGCTGGGATTAAAAGGCTCTTACAGACTGGTTTATGCTGGGATTAAAAACTGCTACACACTGGTTTATACTGGGATTAAAAGGCTGTTACAGACTGGTTTATACTGGGATTAAAAGGCTGTTACAGACTGGTTTATACTGGGATTAAAAGCTGCTACACACTGGTTTATACTGGGATTAAAAGCTGCTACAGACTGGTTTATACTGGGATTAAAAGCTGCTACAGACTGGTTTATACTGGGATTAAAAGCAGCTACAGGCTGGTTTATGCTGGGATTAAAAGCTGCTACAGACTGGTTTATACTGGGATTAAAAGCTGTTACACACTGGTTTATACTGGGATTAAAAGCTGCTACAGACTGGTTTATACTGGGATTAAAAGCTGCTACAGGCTGGTTTATACTGGGATTAAAAGCTGCTACAGACTGGTTTATGCTGGGATTAAAAGCTGTTACACACTGGTTTATACTGGGATTAAAAGCTGCTACAGACTGGTTTATGCTCGGATTAAAAGCTGCTACAGACTGGTTTATGCTGGGATTAAAAGCTGCTACAGACTGGTTTATACTGGGATTAAAAGCAGCTACAGGCTGGTTTATACTGGGATTAAAAGCAGCTACAGGCTGGTTTATACTGGGATTAAACGCTGCTACAGACTGGTTTATACTGGGATTAAAAGCTGCTACAGACTGGTTTATACTGAGATTAAAAGTCTGTTACAGACTGGTTTATACTGGGATTAAAAGGCTGTTACAGACTGGTTTATACTGGGATTAAAAGGCTGTTACAGACTGGTTTATACTGGGATCAAAAGCTGCTACAGACTGGTTTATACTGGGATTAAAAGGCTGTTACAGACTGGTTTATACTGGGATTAAAAGGCTGTTACAGAGTGGTTTATACTGGGATTAAAAGGCTTTTACACACTGGTTTATACTGGGATTAAAAGCTGTTACACACTGGTTTATACTGGGATTAAAAGCTGTTACACACTGGTTTATACTGGGATTAAAAGCTGCTACAGACTGGTTTATACTGGGATTAAAGCTGCTACAGACTGGTTTATACTGGGATTAAAAGCTGCTACAGACTGGTTTATACTGGGATTAAAAGCAGCTACAGACTGGTTTATACTGGGATTAAAAGCTGCTACAGACTGGTTTATACTGGGATTAAAAGCTGCTACAGACTGGTTTATACTGGGATTAAAAGCTGTTACAGACTGGTTTATACTGGGATTAAAAAGCTGTTACAGACTGGTTTATACTGGGATTAAAAGCTGTTACAGGACTGGTTATACTGGGATTAAAAGCTGCTACAGACTGGTTTATACTGGGATTAAAAGCTGCTACACACTGGTTTATACTGGGATTAAAAGGCTGTTACAGACTGGTTTATACTGGGATTAAAAGGCTGTTACAGACTGGTTTATACTGGGATTAAAAGGCTGTTACAGACTGGTTTATACTGGGATTAAAAGCTGCTACAGACTGGTTTATGCTGGGATTAAAAGCTGTTACACACTGGTTTATACTGGGATTAAAAGCTGCTACACACTGGTTTATGCTGGGATTAAAAGCTGCTACAGACTGGTGTATACTGGGATTAAAAGCTGCTTCAGACTGGTTTATACTGGGATTAAAACAGCTACAGGTTGGTTTATACTGGGATTAAAAGCTGCTACAGACTGGTTTATACTGGGATTAAAAGCTGCTACAGGCTGGTTTATACTGGGATTAAAAGCTGCTACAGACTGGTTTATACTGGGATTAAAAGCTGCTACAGACTGGTTTATACTGGGATTAAAAGCAGCTACAGACTGGTTTATAGTGGGATTAAAAGCTGCTACAGACTGGTTTATGCTGGGATTAAAAGCTGCTACAGGCTGGTTTATACTGGGATTAAAAGCTGCTACAGACTGGTTTATACTGGGATTAAAAGCTGCTACAGGCTGGTTTATACTGGGATTAAAAACAGCTACAGGCTGGTTTATACTGGGATTAAACGCGCTACAGACTGGTTTATAGTAGGATTAAAGCTGCTACGACTGGTTTATATGGATTAAAAGCTGCTACAGACTGGTTTATACTGAGATTAAAAGGCTCTTACAGACTGGTTTATGCTGGGATTAAAAGGACGCTATAGACTGGTTTATGCTGGGATTAAAAGCTGCTACACACTGGTTTATACTGGGATTAAAGGCTGTTACATACTGGTTTATACTGGGATTAAAAGCTGCTACAGACTGGTTTATACTGGGATTAAAAGCTGTACAGATGGTTTATACTGGGATTAAAAGGCGTACAGACTGGTTTATACTGGGATTAAAAGGCTGTTACGACTGGTTTATACTGGGATTAAAAGCTGTTACAGACTGGTTTATACTGGGATTAAAAGCTGCTACAGACTGGTTTATACTGGGATTAAAAGGCTGTTACAGACTGGTTTATACTGGGATTAAAAGGCTGTTACACACTGGTTTATAATGGGATTAAAAGCTGTTACACACTGGTTTATACTGGGATTAAAAGCTGCTACAGACTGGTTTATACTGGGATTAAAAGCTGCTACAGAGTGGTTTATACTGGGATTAAAAGCAGCTACAGGCTGGTTTATGCTGGGATTAAAAGCTGCTACAGACTGGTTTATGCTGGGATTAAAAGCTGTTACACACTGGTTTATACTGGGATTAAAAGCTGCTACAGACTGGTTTATACTGGGATTAAAAGCTGCTACAGGCTGGTTTATACTGGGATTAAAAGCTGCTACAGACTGGTTTATGCTGGGATTAAAAGCTGTTACACACTGGTTTATACTGGGATTAAAAGCTGCTACACACTGGTTTATGCTGGGATTAAAAGCTGCTACAGACTGGTGTATACTGGGATTAAAAGCTGCTTCAGACTGGTTTATACTGGGATTAAAACAGCTACAGGTTGGTTTATACTGGGATTAAAAGCTGCTACAGACTGGTTTATACTGGGATTAAAAGCTGCTACAGGCTGGTTTATACTGGGATTAAAAGCTGCTACAGACTGGTTTATACTGGGATTAAAAGCAGCTACAGACTGGTTTATACTGGGATTAAAAGCAGCTACAGACTGGTTTATAGTGGGATTAAAAGCTGCTACAGACTGGTTTATGCTGGGATTAAAAGCTGCTACAGGCTGGTTTATACTGGGATTAAAAGCTGCTACAGACTGGTTTATTACGGGATTAAAAGCAGCTACAGGCTGGTTTATACTGGGATTAAAAACAGCTACAGGCTGGTTTATACTGGGATTAAACGCTGCTACAGACTGGTTTATAGTAGGATTAAAAGCTGCTACAGACTGGTTTATACTGGGATTAAAAGCTGCTACAGACTGGTTTATACTGAGATTAAAAGGCTCTTACAGACTGGTTTATGCTGGGATTAAAAGGCTCTTATAGACTGGTTTATGCTGGGATTAAAAGCTGCTACACACTGGTTTATACTGGGATTAAAAGGCTGTTACAGACTGGTTTATACTGGGATTAAAAGCTGCTACAGACTGGTTTATACTGGGATTAAAAGCTGCTACAGAATGGTTTATACTGGGATTAAAAGGCTGTTACAGACTGGTTTATACTGGGATTAAAAGGCTGTTACAGACTGGTTTATACTGGGATTAAAAGGCTGTTACAGACTGGTTTATACTGGGATTAAAAGCTACTACAGAATGGTTTATACTGGGATTAAAAGGCTGTTACGGACTGGTTTATACTGGGATTAAAAGCTGTTACACACTGGTTTATACTGGGATTAAAAGCTGTTACACACTGGTTTATACTGGGATTAAAAGCTGCTACAGACTGGTTTATACTGGGATTAAAAGCTGCTACAGACTGGTTTATACTGGGATTAAAAGCAGCTACAGGCTGGTTTATGCTGGGATTAAAAGCTGCTACAGACTGGTTTATACTGGGATTAAAAGCTGTTACACACTGGTTTATACTGGGATTAAAAGCTGCTACAGACTGGTTTATACTGGGATTAAAAGCTGCTACAGGCTGGTTTATACTGGGATTAAAAGCTGCTACAGACTGGTTTATGCTGGGATTAAAAGCTGTTACACACTGGTTTATACTGGGATTAAAAGCTGCTACACACTGGTTTATGCTCGGATTAAAAGCTGCTACAGACTGGTTTATGCTGGGATTAAAAACTGCTACAGACTGGTTTATACTGGGATTAAAAGCTGCTACAGACTGGTTTATACTGGGATTAAAACAGCTACAGACTGGTTTATACTGGGATTAAAAGCTGCTACAGACTGGTTTATACTGGGATTAAAAGCTGCTACAGGCTGGTTTATACTGGGATTAAAAGCAGCTACAGACTGGTTTATACTGGGATTAAAAGCAGTTACAGACTGGTTTATACTGGGATTAAAAGCAGCTACAGACTGGTTTATGCTGGGATTAAAAGCTGCTACAGGCTGGTTTATACTGGGATTAAAAGCTGCTACAGACTGGTTTATACTGGGATTATAAGCTGCTACAGACTGGTTTATACTGGGATTAAAAGGCTGTTACAGACTGGTTTATACTGGGATTAAAAGCAGCTACAGGCTGGTTTATACTGGGATTAAAAGCAGCTACAGGCTGGTTTATACTGGGATTAAACGCTGCTACAGACTGGTTTATACTGGGATTAAAAGCTGCTACAGACTGGTTTATACTGAGATTAAAAGTCTGTTACAGACTGGTTTATACTGGGATTAAAAGGCTGTTACAGACTGGTTTATACTGGGATTAAAAGGCTGTTACAGACTGGTTTATACTGGGATCAAAAGCTGCTACAGACTGGTTTATACTGGGATTAAAAGGCTGTTACAGACTGGTTTATACTGGGATTAAAAGGCTGTTACAGAGTGGTTTATACTGGGATTAAAAGGCTTTTACACACTGGTTTATACTGGGATTAAAAGCTGTTACACACTGGTTTATACTGGGATTAAAAGCTGCTACAGACTGGTTTATACTGGGATTAAAAGCTGCTACAGACTGGTTTATACTGGGATTAAACGTTGCTACAGACTGGTTTATACTGGGATTAAAAGCAGCTACAGACTGGTTTATACTGGGATTAAAAGCTGCTACAGACTGGTTTATACTGGGATTAAAAGCTGCTACAGACTGGTTTATACTGGGATTAAAAGCTGTTACACACTGGTTTATACTGAGATTAAAAGTCTGTTACAGACTGGTTTACACTGGGATTAAAAGGCTGTTACAGACTGGTTTATACTGGGATCAAAAGCTGCTACAGACTGGTTCATACTGGGATTAAAAGGCTGTTACAGACTGGTTTATACTGGGATTAAAAGGCTGTTACAGACTGGTTTATACTGGGATTAAAAGGCTGTTACAGACTGGTTTATACTGGGATTAAAAGCTGTTACACACTGGTTTATACTGGGATTAAAAGCTGTTACACACTGGTTTATACTGGGATTAAAAGCTGTTACACACTGGTTTATACTGGGATTAAAAGCTGCTACAGACTGGTTTATACTGGGATTAAAAGCTGCTGCAGACTGGTTCATACTGGGATTAAAAGCTGCTAAAGTCTGGTTTATACTGGGATTAAAAGCAGCTACAGGCTGGTTTATGCTGGGATTAAAAGCTGCTACAGACTGGTTTATGCTGGGATTAAAAGCTGTTACACACTGGTTTATACTGGGATTAAAAGCTGCTACAGACTGGTTTATACTGGGATTAAAAGCTGCTACAGGCTGGTTTATACTGGGATTAAAAGCTGCTACAGACTGGCTTATGCTGGGATTAAAAGCTGTTACACACTGGTTTATACTGGGATTAAAAGCTGCTACACACTGGTTTATGCTGGGATTAAAAGCTGCTACAGACTGGTTTATACTGGGATTAAACGCTGCTACAGACTGGTTTATACTGGGATTAAAACAGCTACAGGTTGGTTTATACTGGGATTAAAAGCTGCTACAGACTGGTTTACACTGGGATTAAAAGCAGCTACAGGCTGGTTTATACTGAGATTAAAAGGCTGTTACAGACTGGTTCATACTGGGATTAAAAGGCTGTTACAGACTGGGTTATACTGGGATTAAAAGGCTGTTACAGACTGGTTTATACTGGGATTAAAAGCTGCTACAGACTGGTTTATACTGGGATTAAAAGCTGCTACAGACTGGTTTATACTGAGATTAAAAGGCTGTTACAGACTGGTTTATACTGGGATTAAAAGCTGCTACACACTGGTTTATACTGGGATTAAAAGCAGCTACAGACTGGTTTATACTGAGATTAAAAGGCTGTTACAGACTGGTTTATACTGGGATTAAAAGCTGCTACACACTGGTTTATACTGGGATTAAAAGCTGCTACAGACTGGTTTACACTGGGATTAAAAGGCTGTTACACACTGGTTTATACTGGGATTAAAAGCAGCTACAGACTGGTTTATACTGGGATTAAAAGCAGCTACAGACTGGTTTATACTGGGATTAAAAGCAGCTACAGACTGGTTTATACTGGGATTAAAAGCAGCTACAGGCTGGTTTATACTGAGATTAAAAGCAGCTACAGACTGGTTTATGCTGGGATTAAAAGCTGCTACAGGCTGGTTTATAGTGGGATTAAAAGCTGCTACAGACTGGCTTATACTGGGATTAAAAGCTGCTACAGGCTGGTTTATACTGGGATTAAAAGCTGCTACAGACTGGTTTATACTGGGATTAAAAGCAGCTACACACTGGTTTATACTGGGATTAAAAGCTGCTACAGACTGGTTTATACTGGGATTAAAAGCTGCTGCAGACTGGTTCATACTGGGATTAAAAGCTGCTAAAGTCTGGTTTATACTGGGATTAAAAGCAGCTACAGGCTGGTTTATGCTGGGATTAAAAGCTGCTACAGACTGGTTTATGCTGGGATTAAAAGCTGTTACACACTGGTTTATACTGGGATTAAAAGCTGCTACAGACTGGTTTATACTGGGATTAAAAGCTGCTACAGGCTGGTTTATACTGGGATTAAAAGCTGCTACACACTGGTTTATGCTGGGATTAAAAGCTGCTACAGACTGGTTTATACTGGGATTAAAAGCTGCTACAGACTGGTTTATACTGGGATTAAAACAGCTACAGGTTGGTTTATACTGGGATTAAAAGCTGCTACAGACTGGTTTATACTGGGATTAAAAGCTGCTACAGACTGGTTTACACTGGGATTAAAAGCAGCTACAGGCTGGTTTATACTGAGATTAAAAGGCTGTTACAGACTGGTTTATACTGGGATTAAAAGGCTGTTACAGACTGGGTTATACTGGGATTAAAAGGCTGTTACAGACTGGTTTATACTGGGATTAAAAGCTGCTACAGACTGGTTTATACTGGGATTAAAAGCTGCTACAGACTGGTTTATACTGAGATTAAAAGGCTGTTACAGACTGGTTTATACTGGGATTAAAAGCTGCTACACACTGGTTTATACTGGGATTAAAAGCAGCTACAGACTGGTTTATACTGAGATTAAAAGGCTGTTACAGACTGGTTTATACTGGGATTAAAAGCTGCTACACACTGGTTTATACTGGGATTAAAAGCTGCTACAGACTGGTTTACACTGGGATTAAAAGGCTGTTACACACTGGTTTATACTGGGATTAAAAGCAGCTACAGACTGGTTTATACTGGGATTAAAAGCAGCTACAGACTGGTTTATACTGGGATTAAAAGCAGCTACAGACTGGTTTATACTGGGATTAAAAGCAGCTACAGGCTGGTTTATACTGAGATTAAAAGCAGCTACAGACTGGTTTATGCTGGGATTAAAAGCTGCTACAGGCTGGTTTATAGTGGGATTAAAAGCTGCTACAGACTGGCTTATACTGGGATTAAAAGCTGCTACAGGCTGGTTTATACTGGGATTAAAAGCTGCTACACACTGGTTTATACTGGGATTAAAAGCAGCTACACACTGGTTTATACTGGGATTAAAAGCTGCTACAGACTGGTTTATACTGGGATTAAAAGCAGCTACACACTGGTTTATACTGGGATTAAAAGCAGCTACACACTGGTTTATACTGGGATTAAAAGCAGCTACAGGCTGGTTTATACTGGGATTAAAAGCTGCTACAGACTGGCTTATACTGGGATTAAAAGCTGCTACAGGCTGGTTTATACTGGGATTAAAAGCTGCTACAGACTGGTTTATACTGGGATTAAAAGCTGCTACAGACTGGTTTACACTGGGATTAAAAGCAGCTACAGGCTGGTTTATACTGAGATTAAAAGGCTGTTACAGACTGGTTTATACTGGGATTAAAAGCAGCTACAGACTGGTTTATACTGGGATCAAAAGGCTGTTACACACTGGTTTATACTGGGATTAAAAGCTGTTACACACTGGTTTATACTGGGATTAAAAGCAGCTACAGGCTGGTTTATACTGGGATTAAAAGCTGCTACAGGCTGGTTTATACTGGGATTAAAAGCTGCTACAGGCTGGTTTATACTGGGATTAAAAGCTGCTACAGGCTGGTTTATACTGGGATTAAACTAATTAAACTATGGAGGATGCTCAGTTTTTAAATTTTGTTTTAAAAAAAAAACAAAGACAGAAAAATGAGCTCTGCTGCATCTGACGTTTGGATAAAGTAAAATCAAGATGGAAGTCTGCAACGGAGAACTCTACAGGTGGACCAAGGAGGGCCTGAAAACATGCTGCCCTCCAACCTGCCTGTACAGAACTACAGAGAGGAAGAGCTTGTTAACGGACAGCCGTGTGCTTACGTCTGTCGGGGAGTCTGGCGATGACGATGCCGCTGCCTCCCCTGGCTGTGATCATGAAGCCGGCTTTGATGACGGAAATGATGGCCAGACCTTCAGCCTTCGCTATGACATGAGCTGCAACCCACAGAAGATGTCAGAGTGCATTCACACAACAACACACCATATTTCTGTCTGCCGGTGAGTTTGGTACCGGGGATGAGCTTGTCCGGTCCGTTCCTGCTGGAGATCTCGGTGAACTCCCTCAGGATCTTGGCGGCTTTCTTCGCCTCAGACTTCAGGTTGGAAGGAATGGGGTTACTCACTGCAAACATGCAAATTACAGAGCTTATTAAAAGCTTTCAGTGGCTCATTTAGAGCTGCTCATTCACTCTGAAACACATCACCTTTGGAACAAACCGAGAGGCAGCAGTTGTCAATAAGCTCGTTGTTAGCATCTCACTTATCTTATCTTCCATCTGAGGCAACACAAACTTCCTGGAGTGCTCCGACACCACATCTGTCTGTGAAAAGCCAGTTATTCTAATAACTTTCAGCTCCAGTTATTATTTTGGGTTCATTCTTAGAAACATTTTCTCATGCTTGCTGCTGACATGATAAAACAGACTTCACGGTCATTCTCATTGATCAGATACTCGTGTGTGAGCCTGACGGTTGGTGTTGTGACTCAGCAGTCGGGGTTGGACTGCAGCGACCAGTCCGCCGACATGCCAACACGCCTCCTGCTGCAGCAGCACATTCCTGACATATGACTCAACCACGCTGCAGCCTCATCCACATCTGCTGATGGCCCCAATACGGCCATTTATACCAATCTGTTCACAAAAAACACTATTAACCCCAAAGCCATCAACATGAAAGAGAGACCCAAGTCTTCAACAAGGTGGTTCCAGCTCATTTAGTAGCGCTGTTTCTGGGGTATTTTAAAAAACTACTATTAGTTTAAAGAGGTCTTTAGTTCTGAGCGGAACTAGAACTGGATGTTCCGTTATGGACCTTTTTCATATCATTTCATCTTGATGTTGTTCTGAAAGGGGTTCAAGGTCTTCTTTTCCCCTTAACCTGGTCAGTCTTACAGACTTTGAACAGTCTGCCTGAGTCTGCCAGGAGGCTCCAGATGTGAGTAGAAATGGTCACCATTGTAAAAGACGTGCTCGTATCTTCAAACCATCAAAAAAAATGGATAAGTCAGATGGTTCAGGGTCTGTCAGGTGGTTCAGGGTCGGTCTGATGGTTCAGGGTTGGTTGGATGGTCCAGAGGCCATGACAGGGAGCAGCTAGAAAAGGATTTCTAGTTCTGAATGAAGCAGCTTTTGGGAATACTAATGGATACGACTGAGGGAATGAAATATGATACAGTTTTATTAGTGGAGGATAAACAAAGCCTGAAAGCTGGACAACATCTGACTATAAGAATGTAAAAAGACTAATTTCCTCCATCACCGCAGAGCTCCATAAAAACACTGGAATCCGATCGAACTACACCAGAATTCCTTAAGTCAGACCAGCAACTAAAAACATGTTATACAAAAGTTAAAAACAAATATTTCCTCAAATTAAACTAATAGAATTTCAGAAATGAAAATGCGAATTAACAGCAGAAAAAAGCGAGTGCTTGGTGGATTATTCTTTATTTCGTAACAACGCAGGAAGTAAAATGCATGTGTGGGATGAGCAGCTGAGTTGAGTGTGTGGGCAGCACTCATGAAAAACTTGCCAAACCCTCTGCCATGCCATGAGCACGGACCCTGCTGCTGCGGTCAGCTGGTTTCGGCCATGTTTGGCTGATCCGTCATATGCCCGTACCAGAGCGCAGCGGTCAGAGATAGGATGCAAAGTAGGTGTCCAAGACGACGACACCTCAAGAGGCCCGTTTCCTCAGCCTGTCAGCACTTAGCGACCGTAGGCCAGTGATCACCAGCTCCGGTCCTCGAGGGCGGTGTCCTGCAGGTATTGGATGTTTCTTTATTGTAACACCTGATTCTGACTGAATGGATCTCCAGCAGCTTGTTGTCAAGTTCTGCACAACTCTGTTAATGACCCAGTCATTTGAATAGATGTGTTGCTGCTGGGACAGATATAAAGCCTGCAGGATACCAGCCCTTGAGGACCAGATTTGGTGATCCTTGCCCTAAGCAGTCTTCTACAGACCTACAGTCCAGGTTTGCAGGACAAGATAGCCGACAGCCATCAGCCCAGACAACTGAGAATAGACTGACAGAAGCGCCGCCACAGATCATCCCATCCAGTAAATAGGACCAAAAAAAAGAGTCAATAGTGGAGCTGCTTGATTATGGGGGGGGGAAAAAAAAAAAAAAAAAAAAAAAAAAGACAGGACATTCACCCGGGGTGTGGACCATCCATACTTTAGTTTTTTAATTTATCTATTTAAAATCTGTTTCTATGCACACTACTCAAAAACTTAGGGATATTTGTACAACGTCACAATGCACCTAAAATGCGCTACAGCCTTAGTTTTTAGTGTGTATATGAAATGAAAATCAATTAAATCTTGGTATTACCCCACATAATCAACTCTGCTGCTCATCCCACAAACACATATTTCTTATGAGTGTGGCCACATTTAAAAAGCGGGAAAACACTTAATTACTGCCTGTTTCTAATCACTTTATATAAAGAAAACATGAAGGAGAGCCCAAGGTTGGGAACCAGATGACTACCATGAGGTAAAAAGTAAACATACGCTGGTGGTTAAAGTCAAGCTGGGCGGTGACAAAACCGGCAGGAGGACAGAGCTGGAAACAGACAAAAAACTCGTCTTCAGGTTAAACTCAACCTTCTGCCACATTTTACTTACTTTTTCCTTCTTTCGTCTCTTTTTTCTGGTCGTTGACGTGCCGACAGGTGAGCTGAGCGAGCCTCTTTTATCCACTTCCGCCTGGAGATGTGACGTTCATGAACGAATCGATTCTTTTGAACGACTCTTTTAAATGAATGACGAGAACCGAGTCGCAGCTGTGAGCCGTTCATTTGTGACCCATTCTTTTTATATACAAATTTTCCACACTGCTTTCATCACCTGTGTACTGTCAGAGGAGTCTGGTGTCCAAAACACTCCATTCACGTGATGATTCAGCAGAAAGTTTCATTCGGAAACAAATACTCTGAGTTTTATCCAAAACATTTACTAAAATGTGCACTGATGTCAGGTTTAACTTTTCTTTTTTAATTTTCTATGTATTTTTAAATCTTGTATAGTAGATTTTATACAAGTACATATTTTTATCATTTGTTATGCTTATTGTATTTGCTTTACTAAAATGTCCATATGTGGAAATTTTAAAAGTAAATTGTTTTATATGGAAGTTAATTGAGTCCTGCTTAGTTTTTTGGTGATGGAAAATCCAAAATAGTGATGTCATTGTCAGCATGAGCATAGAGAGCCGCCTTATGAATTACAATGAAAACTGATGCCAAATGACATTATGAAAAATATTATATCTAATATAATATCCAAGTCTTACCTTATAATTGCTACCAATGATTATTTTCTTGATAAAGATTTGTTACCCCTGACTGAATTCTGAAAAAAGAAAGAGTCAGTCTAAATGCTCCTTGAAAGGAACAGGTCCTCAAGCTCCCTTCAAAGAGCCATAAATCACATCTCTACTTCCGCCTCACCTGACTGCAGCAGCCGGAAACCAGCGCACGTACGACAACGTGCACGTAACTAGCAGTCAGAAGAGAAGCCTGGGCAGGTGGAGGTAGGTGGAGGCAGGTGCAGTGGAGACAGGTGCCACGGAGAGAAGTCCGACGTGATATTGTCAGTCAGATGGGCGCGTTCCCGCACGTGCCCGTAGCTCAGCTGAGTGCGTTCCTGACTTTGTTCCACTGTTCCCCGAGTTCAGTCTGTCAGGCGTCACAACATTTCCTCATGAATATAAATAATAAAATAGACGCTTCAGGTGGGCTATAATGGCTACATAAGTGAATATTTGAAATATGTCAAATGTTTTCAGGTCCAACCGTACTGTTTTCAGATTTAGAAACAATAGACTTTTTTCACAGTCAAGTTCAGAGGTTCAAGATTTTTTTCATGCTGGTTTGAGGCTGTGCTGCTCAAGTGCTTTCTCATACTTTGGACTCTTTCAAGACTTGTTATGATGAGTTTCCATGGTAACAGAAGAGTTGTTTACCAGTGACATCAACAGATTAAGCTCTCCAAAACCAAGATAAACAGCGAAATAACACACCACACCTCAAAGGAGTTGAAGAGGAAGCAAAGAGGATGCAGGGCAGGAGCGAGTTAGAGAGAAAAATGCTGGAAATTCAAAACGTGTCTTCCAGCTGTCCTGGTGGGTAATGTTATCGCTAGCTAACAAAATGGACATGCCTGAGGTGCTAACAAGGTCTCAAAAAGAATACAGGAAGTGCAGTATAACGTTCTTCACTGAGACATGGCTGCATGAACACACCCTGGACTCTAATATGTCTATGCTCGGCTTTAAGGCTGTACCAGCAGATCAGGATAAGACAGCTAGCGGGAAGCGAAGAAATGGTGGAACTGCAGAGCTTTTTAAGCACCACTGGTGCATCCTGGACACGTCACTGTAAACAAGAAGACATGGACCTGTTAGTCATGAGTCTTCCTCCATATTGTTTACCCAAAGAGTTTACCTGTTATTCTGGTGGTGGTTTACACTTTAGCTGGTACCGTTGCAGACACAGCCTGCGATGTCATCAGTTCTTTCATTGCGAGTTATTCAGCTGCTCCACCAGAGAAAATAAGATGGACTTATTTTGTGCTAATGTTAAAAATGCATCCAGCTCCTCTGCCCCGTCTCCTTTAGGAAGATCAGACCATAATCTGGTTCTTCTCACCTCTACCTACAAGCCCTTCATTCGGCAGTCATCACACAGACTAATAAAATCTGATCTAATGAAGCTAGTGATGCTCTGAGAGGTGCGTTGAGGCCACAGGCTGGAATGTCCTCTGTGAACAATATAGAGACATCAAGGCCACGACTGAGTGTGAGTCAGCTTATATCCCAATAACAAACCCTTGACCACCAATGACCAATGAAAAAAGAAAGCCTTCAGGAAGGGAGACAGAGAGCTACTGAGCACAACACAACTTAAGAAACAAATGAAGTACAAGGAGGACTAGAAGAAAAGGTTAGAAAGCAGGTTCAGCAGAACAACATGAGGGATGTGTGGTCAGGAATGAAAAAGATCACCAGTTTCAAGTTGAAGGAGGACTAGCCTGATGGAGATATGGACAGAGCTAATGAGCTGAACTTGTTCTTTATTAGGATCAGTTCACCTCCAGCCCAACAGACCACATACCCTACATGTCCCTCAACTTTCTGTCCCTCTGCAGCTCAGTCATGAGCCTTAACACAGCCTCATCTCCCTCCACATCAGGACATACTGAAACGTCCTCTGCCTGCACCTCTAGCCTGTCTTTTACTTGAGATTTTCTCTGCCTCCACCTCTAGCTCGTGTGTGTCCCCTGAGACATCCTCTGCCTCCACCTCTAGCGTCTTTGTCTCCTGCAGTCAGTTGAAGAAACAACTGTAGAAACTGAACCAGATCAAGGCTGCAGGTCCAGATGGATTCAGCTCCAGGGTTCTGTAAACCCGCTCAGAACAGCTATGATGGATTCTACAGCACCTTTTCAACACCAGCCTGAGTCAGAAAAGAGTTCCTGTGCCGTGGAAAAAAATGTCATGTTCAACTACCAAGAAAATCCCAACCATCTGAACCAGATGACTACAGACCAGTTCAGACCAGTTCAGACCAGTTCTCCTCGCATTATGAAAGTCCTGCAGAGACGGGTACTGGCTCATCTCAATAAGCAAGTCAACACCTTTCATGACCTATTACAGTTTGCTTCGTAATGTTCTTGGGGTTGAAGATGCCATCATATACATGCTTCAGAGAGCCCACTCTCATCTGGACCAATCAGGCAGCACTTTGAGGTTCATGTTCTTTAATGTCTCACATACTTTTAATACAATTCATCTGCTCTGTTATGTGAGAAGCTCCATAAATTCCAGGTGGAACCTCCACCATCACCTGGATTTATGACTAGCTAACAAACAGACCAGTTAGTGAGACTGAAAGGTTGTGTGTCTGAGATGGTGGTCAACAGCACTGGAGCACCACAAGGAACTGTACTCTCACCATTTCTCTTCACACTGTACACCTCCGACTTCTAATACAAACCTGAGTCCTGTAATCCACAGAAATAACTGAGATGGAGCTAAAATAATCAACTCATCTTCAACACAAACAAAACAAAAGAGATGACTGTTGACTTCAGGAGGACCAAGAGTGAACAAAGCATTATAAATAATGATAATGGATTAGATTTATATAGCGCTTTCCAAGTGCTTTACATTGAATCCATTATTAATTCATACTTGGTGATGGTAGCTACATGTGTAGCCACAGTTGCTTTGGGGCAGGCTGATGGAAACGTAGCAGCCAACAGCCTCTTCGACCACCACCAAACATTCAAACACATTCATACACTGTTTACATCCTGGGAGAAGAGGTGGAGGTGGTGGAGGAATGAAAGTACCCTTCAGCTGAACAACAGACTGGACTGGAAATGCAACAGAAACATCTACAGCAGTGTTTCTCAATCCTGGTCCTCAGGGACCACTGCCCTGCATGTTTTAGTTCTTTCCAACTCCTGCACACCTGATGCAGATTAATTAAACCGCTCGTCAAGTTCTTTGCAGTCCTGCTAATGAGCCAATTAATTTGAGTCAGGTGTGTTAAAGATGAATACCTCTAAAACGTGCAGGGCAGTGGTCCCCAAGGACCAGGATGGAGAAACACTGATCTACAGAACAGAGCCCACTCTACCTCTGGAGGAAGATGAGAATGTGTGAACCAAATGTTTTATATCTTCTTTCAGCCTGTTGTGGAGAGTTGAATCAGATCTGCAGCATTTTCTGGGCAGCAGAACCAGAACAACAGACTTATAGATACTTAACAAACTAATCAAGAAGGCTCATTCTATGCTAGAGATAACCTTGGTTCTGGTTCTGTCCTGAGGATGGGTCTCATTCTGGTTCTCTGCTGGGGATAACCCTGGATCTGTGTCACAGTGCTTAGGTAGAGTTGATATTTCCCAGCCGTCCCTGAAGGCATTCTCTCTCTACCTCTGATTGCTTGCCCTGATTGCTGATGCGCTCCACCTGTACTGTGTCCCTATAAACCAGAGCTTTCCTGCTTCTCATTGCCAGATCGTCTGTGTTACCTCCTGCACGTTTCTGGCCCTTCTCCTCAGCCTACGGACCTGTTCTCTCCTGGAGTTTTTGTTCCTGCCTCCCCCAGTCTGGTAACTCTGTTTTCTTGTGTGGATTTGTGGAACGCTGACCTATAGCTTGTCTTCTAGGATTGGATGTGGATTACGGACCTTGTTTACTCCGTTGTTGGATGGATAGGATTTATCTGGACCTCTTTGGAAGTCTCAACCCAAGTCAGGAAAACCCAGCACTATTTATTTTTTTTGGTTTTGCTGTCTCTGGTTCTGCAGTTCCTTTTTTTTTTTTTTTTTTTAAATTTGTCCTGTCCAGCATCATAGCAGCAAAATGATAATCTGTTTGCTGTATCGTGCTGAACAAATTTGCTCTGCCAAGGGGAGGCCTATGGGTAAGGCTCCTCTTCATAATCTGATTAATTTATTTATTTATTTACTTTGAATCATGGAATCTATGTAATCTTGTTGGACCTGACCGGAGGGGACAGAAAAAGATGGAAAATAGCAAAAAGAGCAAAAGGGAAAGAAGAAAGGAGACAAAAAGATCACAGACAGAAGAAAATGACCCTTCAATCCACACCATCACCAGACAACAAACTGTTACACCTGGACATGAACATACCAGAAAATTTCCTACAACTTTTACAAAAGCAGAAACACACACACAGAAAAAAACTAGTCATTAAGAGATACTAACTCACAGGAAAAAAAAAATAAAAAAATTATCTCTTAGTATAAAAACCCACTGGACAACTCAGTGACAGCATGCAGAGCATGAGGAAGAGGAGTGATCAGTGATGAAGAGTGATGAGTGAGATCATGCAAATGCGACCACGCCTCCACGGAGGCCAGAGGCAGCCCAGGGGCCCGGGCCCCCAGCAGCAGACCAGGAGCACCAACCCAAGCCGCCCTACCCGAAGGGCGGCAGAGGAGAGCCCCAGCAATAGCCCCCCACGGTCCCTGGGCACAGGTCCCAGTGGGCCAAGATCAGCAGCCGCCGGCCCTGCCAGAGACCTGCCACCCAGGGCATCCCAAGCCAAGGGCCCAGGGCCCTAGCAGCCCAGAGGCGGCCGCCCCACCCCCCAAAGGCAGAGGGCCCGCAACATGCCTAGGAGGACCAGGCCCCCCCAGACAGCCACCCAGCGTAGGCCAGCACACACCCCGATGTTCCAGCCGCACACCCCGGGAACCAGGGCACCATCGACCCCCTCTCCCCACCTACTCCAATCTGCACCCCATATAACCCCACACTCAAACTGGTTCTGCAGTTCTAACAGGCTCCCGGTGGAGATCCCTCTTGCAGCCTCTCTCTCTCTGAGATCCCACATTTGGATTCCATCTTGCTGGTACGTGGTCATCATACTTCAAACATTCCCCTCAAATCATCCTAGTTCTCGTTCTTGTTCTCCTACCTTCACAGGCAAGACT
Organism: Melanotaenia boesemani; assembly: GCF_017639745.1. Lineage (NCBI taxonomy): Eukaryota > Metazoa > Chordata > Actinopteri > Atheriniformes > Melanotaeniidae > Melanotaenia > Melanotaenia boesemani. The sequence goes on along the minus strand of NC_055705.1, from coordinate 5,384,889 downwards.
GACAGACCAGATTTAACAACCCTGAAAACTTTTTCCTTTATACAATAAATCTTATTCATCCTATCCTTTTTTTTTTTTAAATCGGATTTTCCCAGTGAACAGATATTTGTATAACACTATAACCCCTGTTCTATCAATGAAGCTATAAGTTAACCCTGATACTGTGTTTCCAGAATGAGTGTGTCAGGAGAGGAAGATGCTGTGGTAGTCAAACACAGATGGCTTAGATTAGAAGGTCACAGTGAAGGACACATATTCATTTAATCTTATAGATGTGTTGGACACTTTAATAAACATTCATACTGGCCGAGAACTCTGCTGGAATTTTTTTTTTCTGAAAGTGAACCAGACTCATGCTTGGGAAAATACCCCCAGACCCCCCTATAGGGATTGTATCTGTTGGAAAGGCTATTTATGAGGTGTGAATGCCCCCTTTGGGCAAGAGTGTGCAACTGCAGTAAGCCATGGAAAGCAGACTCTAAGGTGGAGTTGTGTGCATCTGAATAACTAGAAAACTTATTTCTGCCTAAACATCTTTCTGTGGCTTTCAATGTGAACTTACTTATGTAGAAATGTTCATCCCTTCAACTTGTGGCTCGTTCATGCTGTTAAGCTAGCTGACCTGTTATATCCTGAGTTAGCCTTGGACAATTTATAAGCTAAACAAATTAGGAAGTGACATGTAGTAGATATTTCTTGTGTATTTACATTAGGTATAATTATGCACAGTTTGGATTGGAAACGAGTAGATAAAACAAATAGAACAAATAAGCAGATAGTAATAAATCATACTTTGAATATGGTTATTCGCTGGAATGTTCCTTAAAATGAGCTTTGCATTTCTTATCACACTAAGCCCCTGGTTGCATTACTGTGCATTGTGTTTACGAATAACAGTAAAGATCGTTAACCTTGCCAATGAGTCCTTTATGTTCTGAGCAACACCTCATGGAGATCATAACCTTTTTACCAACATTTCAACAGTCTTTCGTTATATCGCACTACTAGTATCCTCAACTGTTTCACCCTGACCTGTTTTCATGTCTGCCTCCAGTTTCAGCCATGATCTCAGGACATCTAAAATAGTTTGATTAGCTGACCTCCATGCCCTACATGGAGCATAAACAGAAGCTCTGAAAGGTAGCGGGAGCTAGCCCTTCAAACATTTAAAAACTATCAAAGACCTAAATTCTTTTTAAATTCAATGCAAGACAAAGATACCGGATCTCACTCTTTTTCTAAAGGATCAAACAATAAACCCTACTCTACCTTTCCCTCTGGGAAAAATAAAGTCCTTTTTATTTAATTTTTGTTTCATTTCAAACAGAATATTAAAGTTAATATAAATTCAGATGGTATAAGTGAAATTAGAATAACATGAAATATATAAAAATGTAAGTAAAGATATCTCTGGAACGTGTTCAGTTGAGTACTTCAACTTGATGCTGCGCCAAAACTCAACCATATTAGCTCCACATGTCGGTTACATGGGAAATCCAACAATTCACCCTAATTATCACTGAAGTTGACGTCAAATAAACCTTTCCTCCTGAAGGTGGGTTATTTTATGCTGCTTTGTTTGCAGATTTCCATATTTTGAAACAAAATATTTCTCCCAATGAACAGATTTAGTTCTTTTAGATAAAAATTTTTTAAGCAAGATAAGACTTGCTACGTCACCGCTGTGAGAAGGAAAGGTTATCCTCTCTGATAAAGTATTCATGCTCTACATTCACAACCAGTCCCAACAGATAAAACAGTTGGAACTCATGAAGGGCAACCTTGTGACATAGCCTGGGAAATGCTGCAGGCTGCGGCTTCTACAGGAAGACTCTTGTTTTAAAGAATTTGATGGCAAAGTTCAGCTCTCCTCGTCCAGCAGCACAAAGTATGAAGGTAAAAATGTGCCAAAATGAACAAACTTGTAGATTTGATGTGAAAACTTGTAGAATACAATGTGAGAAGTTGCGCATCAAAAATCTGAACTTGTATGTCAAAATTTTCTGCTGTAAAGAAAACTCACACACACGTGAACTGAATTTGAAGTTATAGAGAAAAAATAGTCCATCTGACAAATTATCTTCCATAGTTTACTTGTAGTTACATTTTTTTTCAAGTGTTCATTTTGCTTTACAGCCTCAACTTAGCGATTACAATTTCCTGAATCTGCTGCTGCAAGTCACAAATGTGCTCTCGCGAGTCACAGCGTGATAAAACTGTGGCCTGACTTTTGGCTCATTCCTTGCGAGATATTTGTGTCAAAACTAACTTGTGTCTGAAGATGTGAGAGCAGAGTGAATGGTTGTGAGTCCAACGTGGGTCATCAATAGTTGAGCCAATCAGAGTGAACGGTCGTGAGAACAACGTCTCCAGAGTTTCTCTTGTCGGACCTCTTGGCAGCTATCCCATGTATAAAATCTACATTCTGTATCATTTGCGTTTAGTCATAATTTGACTAGTAAACCATGTAAATATTGTATTGCTGTAACACTTGAATTTGCACAAAAGATATGATTACATATGATTATTCTTATTGTTTTGGAGTGCCTGTTGTGGTCTTTTTCACCAGTATAAAGTAATCACAGCAGGCTGCAGTTGTTTCACTGTTCATATTTTCAAAAACTGTCTAAAAAAAGATCTACTTATGATGCATTAATGTTCACTTGTGTTTATCTAACAAACTCACTTGCCACGACCACTTTAGCAGACGCACTGACATAAATAATAGAAAAGCCGCGTAGCACCACCTCTGGGAACGGGTAAACATAATTTAAAAGGTTCATGTGAAAGTGGACTCGACCGGCTGAATGTTGTAACCTCCCTCCCGCCTTAACGGAACTGAGTGCCATTTCGAACGTGGTCTATTAAATCAGTTTGGGTACCATGCAGGGCTAGTTTTTGGTCATTTAAAAGTTAGAACTGTTCAGATTTGTTCAGCTAGCCAGCAGTCACCTTTCATACACACCAAAGAGCGTATTCACTTGATCTTAATGTAATTCTTTATACATTTTGTTAGAGCATATGTTCGTTTACTCCTAAAACACACAGTGGGGTAGTCAAAACGATGGTTAATGAAGTAACTTACCGCAGGTTGGTGCGTCATAGCGATAGCTGCCAAGAGGTCCGACAAGAGAAACTCTGGAGACGTTGGTCTCACGACCGTTCACTCTGATTGGTTAAGCCCCGAACCCCACACCCCACCCCCCCTCCTCTGCTCTCAAATCTTCAGACACAAGTTAGTTTTGGCACAAATATCTCGCAAGGAATGAGCCAAAAGTCAGTGTAGGAGCCATTATTTCTCATCCTTATTTGGTCCAGGTTCATCATGGTGGTGGTGTTTGTTTATATTTGGGAATGGCACAGGTGACCTGTATTCCCCTCCACTATTGGTGGCGGGGTGGAGGGGAAGGGCATATAGGCGTGGAGATGACAGAGCATGGTGTGCTTGGGTAACGGGAGGTCGCACGGTTTTTACCGCTGATAGTCACGCTGATAGTCACGCTGAGAGCAACGCTAAACGCACGCTAAATAACTTAATGCCTGGACATATCTTACCTGTTTGTCAGCACAGCTCGTTAGACCTCCATATTTATCTTTTCCACCTGCTGCCGTATACCGCCATCCTGGAATGCAAGTAACCATTTCTCTTATGCAATAAATGGGAGCTAACCCGAACATACCTTATCGTCTGGACAGTGTTTCATTGAAGCGCGTTATAACCAGGATCCCCCGTACCCAGAGTGACTAATAAAGGAAGGACCAGATAGTCGCTACAGTCAGGCCACAGTTTTATCACGCTGTGACTCGCGAGAGCACATTTGTGACTTGCAGCAGCAGATTCAGGAAATTGTAATCGCTAAGTTGAGGTTGTAAAGCAAAATGAACACTTGAAAAAAAATGTAATTACAAGTAAACTATGGAAGATAATTTGTCAGATGGACTATTTTTTCTCTGTAACTTCAAATTCAGTTCACATATGTGTGAGTTTTGTTTACAGCAGAAAATTTTGACATACAAATTCAGATTTTTGATGCGCAACTTCTCACATTTTATTCTACAAGTTTTCACATCAAATCTACAAGTTTGTTCATTTTGGCACATTTTTACCTTCATACAAAGCAGCAAAAGGTGGGATGAGTCATATGAAGATGGTTTGCTGTATCGGTAGAGAAGTATGCTAACATGGACTAGTTTCACGGACAGGAAGGGTAATCCTAGGCTTGGACTGCATGGACACTTAGCACAGCAAAGATCAGTGCAGCCTAAAATGTATTTTCTGAGCTGTAAACGACATAATATTACCTAATTATGATAAAAACCACCTATGCTCTTTGTAAAATTAGTAATTTTTATATATATTTTAAAAATTGGATTTTGTGGGTAAAAAATGGCTTACAATGCCCCCTACAGGGTAAAACCAGGTTTTGTTTTTCATGATGTAAATCCGTACTGGTGCATCTCTACGTCAGGAGAAAATTAAAAAAATCTCACAGCCCCTCCCTGCAGATGCAAGTAGGTGGGTCCTCACCTTGTAGGCATAAAAACCATGCCCACCAGTGCATACGAATGGTGAAATAGTGCAGATTTGCTAGTTTTAGTCTTCTACTTTTTCACAGAGTTTCTGATTAAATATTCCCGCAATGGGACAGATTTGTGCTTCTGTGTGGCGTACAAGTAACACCGGAATTTATTCTTTATCTGCTGATCCTCATCTGGTGACAAACAAGCAGCTCAAATAGTAGCAGCGGCAACTTCCTGTGCCCCACCGCCATTAGGCGACCCCAACCACAGATCCCCCACAACCCCTGACAGGGCCAGACACAGAGATGACCCCACAGTGGAGCAGCCCAGATCCCCACCGCGAGAAACCACCAAGGACCTGCAGCCATCAGGCAACCTCCACCAATATCTAACCCCCAAAGCAACAAAGACACAATCCTCCACCTACACTAAGTGAAGGAGCCAATCACAGGGGATCAGAGAGAATGAAAGTCAGCTAACTGGTTCTTTGAGGAGGCAGACATTGTCTCAATACTGATGTGGTCTAGTAAAACTGCTGTATCCACAGATTATCTTTGGTCTTCCAGTTCACAAGAATAGTTTTCTTTGTGATGCATAAGACCGCAAGGATCATGTGTGCAGAGTTAATTACCATGTTAATTTCACCCAAGTCACTGACTAGACACAGTGTGGGGTTTGAAGGAATATGAAATTTAAACCATGTTGACATGTCGTCACATACCTAAAGCCAGAACCTGCGGACAGGTGTGCAGGACCACAAGCCATAGAGATAGTTGTCAGTGCAATGTTAGCAAATATTTGATTGTGACAGACCCACCTTGAACATCCTTTGTCCTGTATAATGAGTTCTATACAGAATTTTGAATTGTATTAGTTGCATATTTGAATTCTTAGTAATTTTAAAGGTGTTTAAACATATTTGTGACCATTTATCTTTATTAAAGTTACTGGATAAGTCACCCTCCCATTTTGAAGTTGGAAGAGAGATTGAATCTTCTGCCTTAGATAATAGTCTATATATTTTTGATAATAGCTTTGGGGGATTGAGATTAAAGAATTCTGCTACACTGACAGGTAGCTGCAAGATTAATTAGTTAATGGCATTTTTGTTTGTTTGTTTTTGATTCTCATAGATTTAAGCTTTAATAGATTTAAGTTTTGCTACCAGCTTTAGCAATAAATGCCACATAGCTCTTCAGAGTCCTGTGTGTGCTTTACCACTGCTGGTGTGACACGAGGTGGTGCAACAAACATGAGCAGAGGGGTAGCATCAAATACAAGTGTTTTGTTCCAACAGATCCATTTTCAGTACTAAACTGCATTCACTAGCCCTGGTACCGCCTCTGGATACTCTGAAAGAAGAATATCAGATTAGGAAAGTCTAAAAAAAACAAACCTACTGGTGGGGAGCGGGCCTACCTTAAAAACCAAAAGGAAAATCACCAAATGCTCCCCCACACTCAAGCACACTCACACGCAAACCCCAAGTGATAAAACAAAAAGACAATACAAAAAGTTAAAATTAGACATCAGGTTGACTAAGTAATACAGTGGGAAGAAACCTTCCATTACCAATTCAGCTTTGGATTCCAGTCCCCTCTTAGTCACCTTCCCAGGGAATGAGCTAGAAACCAAGGATACACATTTACTTAAAAGCAAAACAAAGGAACCCTTTTGGAGACCGGACTACTCTTATAAACTTCCTGTTTAAGTGGTCAACTACTAGCTTCGTCTACTTAGGCGTTAGGATCTCAGTGAATGTTAAAGAGCTGTATAAGTTAAACTTTACGCCGACTGTAACGGCCATTAAACAAGACCTTGACAGGTGGTTTGACCTTCCTCTGTCGTGGTTGGGTAGAATCAGTTTGATTAAAATGAATCTACGTCCTAGGATTTTATACCCTCTACAAATACTACCACTTAGATTAACTAGAAGGGCTATTCGAGGCATTGAAAGATCTCTCTCACATTTTATATGGCATGGAAAAAGACCCAGGTTAAAGATGAGGACCCTGCAGATGCCTGTCGATAGAGCGGGTCAGGCCCTTCCTAACCTTCTGTACTACAACTGGGCTTCACATGCCCGTATAGTATCAGGATGGCTTAAATACTTTCTCTATAAAGGTGAAGTGTCGGTGGATGGTTGGTGCTGTGCCCCTTTCTCCTTTATTAGCCTTATTTCAACTCACAAGAGCAGACCGAGGGCGGAGAGTAAAATAATTCCATTATGGCTAACACGCTGAGGACTTGGCGCGACATTGCAAAATATGCTGGCCAGAGAGACTCTTCGCCAATATTACAACCTTTAATTCGGAATCAGGCCTTCCCGCCTGGTGTGGGAATTAGCGTTTTTGACGACTGGTTTTCAAAAGGACTAAGATTTATTGGTGACCTATTTGTAAACGGAAACCTTATGTCATTCACACAACTCCAAGATAAATATCTGCTACCAAGTAACCATTTCTTTGGGTACCTTCAGATTAGACACTTTGTAGAGTTCAATGCTTTACCTTTAATAGGCCCGCCTTTTGAAAGCCCATTTGACAGCTTCCTCCTCAACTTCAACTCATCTAATATCGGTAATAGAAAATTTATTTCACTTTTCTATGACAAATTGCATTCCCTCAACCGCGCAGGAACTGACAGAAGCAGGGAGTCATGGGAAAGGGATGTGGGAGCTGAGATTGACACTGAACTGTGGTCAGATGCGTTTAGATCGGCTAAGAAGGTATTTTTATGTAATAGACTTAGGGAGAGCCAATACAAGATACTGCACAGATTACAGCGTACTCCCCAGTTCTTAATAGGATTAACCCCCAGATCTCCCCCCTCTGTGGGAAATGTAAGAAGGAGGTAGGAACATATTATCACTGTATTTGGGAATGCCCTCTGATATTTAGATATTGGAGGAATTTGTCTCAAGTGCTTAGCTCAATTTTTTGCAAAAAAATAAAACCCGAACCAGCCCTGTTTCTTTTGAACTTACCTCTTGGTCAGACTTTCCTACCTGCTGGGCACCGGATTCTATTGGGTAAACTCTTACTTTTAGCAAGGCGCTGTGTTCTCCACCAGTGGATTGAGAGTAAACCTCCATCTATTACGCAGTGGCACAGAGAAATATTTAAGGTCTTCCCTCTAGAGAGGCTTAGTGCTACATTGAAGGGCAATACCAACCTGTTCTACACTATCTGGCAACCTTTTCTCGAATACTTACCTGATGACCTTGTTGACCTGCTGCAAAAAGGATGTCCGCACCTAAGGTTTTCTAATAATTTGTCATATAACTAGATGCAATATATGTGTGTGATTAATTTTTCTTTCTCTTTGTGTTGTATATGCTGGCTATTCCTGTTCTTGTTGGTTTGTTTGTTTGAGTGTGTATAAAATCAATAAAATTATATTTATAAAAACAAAGGAACCCATGAGAAAGAAACTTAAAATACACACCTTGCCGAAGCCAAAGTAAACCCGTAGGTGCTGCAATTGTGAAAAGGGTTTGTGGTCCTGGCTCTACCCTTTTTATAATCAACTACCAAGCTAGGTGAAATCAATCATTCAATCATGGAGTAGGGAGGAGAGGCCAACCTGACGAACTTGTACTACTACACTGGGTAAAGTGAAGGGAACTAACGTTGAAGCTACATGCTGCTGGATGAAGTATAAGGGGCTAAATCTGAAGCTGTCTGCTGCTGAGTAATGTTAAGACCAAGAGCATCCTGACAATACTATAAACTGTGGGATCCGGTGCTCCTGAGGTATCTCAAATCCAGAGGACTTATGGGCCGGACACACGGGAGGCCACATTGCTCCTTCTCCATCATTTCCTGTGGAATTTGAGTGATGAGGTGAAAATCGCTGGCCTCCTCCAGCCAAGCGACAGGCGACTTTCAAGCATGTGAAATGGTCAGGTAGAAAAATGTTTAATGTTTAACTTTTGTTGCTGTCTCATGGCACTACAACCAACCAGCGAGGGTTTCATTGACTGAGCAATGAGATGAAAGCAGGCTGGACAGTACAGTCTGCAACCACTTCCAACATGGAAGCTGTGTCTGACTTTCCCACACTTCACGCAAGGATTATACAGATGTAAATAAAAGGCAGCTGCATGGCACCAGGGTGAATTTGTCCGAACGTAGGTCCTGGATTTATCTGGATCAGCCTCGAGGTCAGAACATGATATTCACCATGCTGTTTCCTTGTTTGTAACGTAGGATGAACTCATGGGTGTCTTTCTCTTTGGTTCAGTAGAGTCAACAGCAAGATTTCTGTCAGATTGACTCTTCATCCTTCACTTTTCTTTTTTCTATTATGATTTTTGGGGGACCAGGACCTGGACCGACTTCTGTCTCATGTTCCACAATGTGCATGCTCCTGGCATTTATTTCAGCCTGGACCAAAGATGGAGACGCTGGATTGCTTCTGTAATCACTGACGTATTGCTATCTGTTCTGACACAAACAAAAGACGTTCATGGCGTGTCAGGAATTACACGTAATCCAGATTATGTGGTTGCTGGTTTAGAGCAGATTCCAGTTTGTTGAGAAGTCTCTCCATCATTTGATGCATCACATAGTAAAAGTACAAGAGCTCAATTTAGCCAAGGAAACATATTATAGATCAGCCTAGTAGACAACCTCAGTAATTCTGAAAATAAACTACAAAACCAAGAGGCTGGCGTGAAAGGCTTTCATTAAATAACTTTACCTTAGCTATTCAAGCCTATTATCTTAATATTTGTAACGACCAAGATTTTCATGAATTGTTCTGACTTTTGTGATTCCAGAGAAAAGCATTAGTCTCAACTATTGTGGCTAGCAAGGTTTAAAAACTGTTGTAGCAGCATAAGCTATGTTAGTTACGTTAAAGATCGCTAGCTAACCAGCAAGCTCACAGAAAGGAGAAAATAGACATGTTCACTGTCACCAAAACAAATGAGAGAAACTAGACCGAGCTAAATTACTACTTACATGTGATGTGAAGTTTTCTTGTTGCTGATTTGGTTCACACACATCCTGCAACAGTTAGCCTAGCAACAGCGAAGAGAGATGACCAGTAAGTCAATGCAGAATAAACAGCACTGTGTCAGACAACATGAGAGGAAATCATCAGGAAGTCCTTCGTATGACGTAGATAAATGTACAGTTTATTGAAAATATAAAATTAACTGAAAACATAAAAGACAACCATGTCCTCTGGACTTGAGGTACCACCGGATCCCACCTTTAACAGTGTTGTCAGGATGCTGCGAAGCAGCCAATCAGGACGACTCGCTCCGAGTGTGTTGGCGTGCAGACGAGAGAAAACTGATAAATGAACCTGAGAACCATTTTTATCCTGGTGTGTCTGCATTTTGTGTGCACTGAATTAATTTTTGTTTGCTCAGATTAGATTTTTCTTTCAGGGAAAATATTTTTAGCTGAAAATGTGCCTGATGTGCTTCCAGAGGACATTTGTCTGCTCTCAGAACGGACCTCCGCTCGCTCAGGAGTGAGGCACAATTATAACCCCAGATCTGAGCAAGCAACCCAGGACACAGCTGTGACAATTAGTGACAGACTGTTAACGAACCCGTCTCACACGCACACTAACCACAGTCCTGCCTGGCCAGGCCCCGGGCTGTCAATCAAACATCCCCTCCCAGGTATGCGGTGTGTGCATCTTCGTGCCAACAATAAGCTCAGGAATGTGTTTATTTAAAGGGAAACTGTGAAAGTGTGTGCAGACAGTAGCAGACCTGGCTGAGGTTCAGGTGTAATTCATCACCGGTTAGTCATTACCTGCCACAGGTGTTAGTCACTGCAGTGCTCTGCTCCTCCTGTTGCTGTGCTGTAGCTTCACCCGCTCTGACCTCGACACTGATGTTTGCTGTAATTATGTACCTATAAATACATAACAGACAACACCTGGCATGTTCCAGATAGTTTTATAGGTGAAATTAGAGCCACAATGACATTTAATAAAAAGTCTAAAAATAGACCTGAGGGAGGAAAAGAGGTGGCCATGATGCTTTCAGGGACATCATGTGAAGAAGTTTGATTCCCAAACTCCTGTTTAACTTCCCGAGTACTCTGCAACAGTCTTCTGGAGATCAGCTGCTTCTGTCCGAGTAGGAGAAACTTCTCCTGACTGCCTCAAATTGAAAAAACAGATCTTACAGCGGTGAGTTAACTGTCAACGCTTTCCCAGGGAAAACTCAGCTGCAGAAGGGAAGGAAGCAGCTGTGTCAGTCAGAGCATCGTTGCAACACTTGCTGATTAAACAAGATTTTACAGATTTTTTTTCCTTGTGTAATGTGGGATGATACGTGAGGGGTTGAAGTTGAGGGTGTGAATATGAAGAGTTACACAATGAGAACAAACTCCCTCTGCACCAAAAACAATGTGAAACAGATAAAAACATAATGAGGAAGCATCTTGTGCAAATTTCATATAAACATAATAATGTACTTTCTTCAACAACCTCCCACACAGGTGCGAGTGATGAAGAGCCATAACTTCATAAACCACAAAATGAGTGAGAACAGAGATAAAAACATCAAGCATCTGTTTGATGGACAGTAAGAGACGTAAAACAACCAAATATTAAAAAACTAACAGAATGACACAGATAGGTACGAACTTAGGATGAACTGATGACCATGGTGGATGTACACAGCTACAGTGTCAAAATAACAAAACAAAAAGAGGTAAAAACAAATCAAATTAAAGCCGCAAGTGGCATCCATCGAGTCCGAGCGTCCTGGACCCCGCCACCCGTCTCATACACCTTTTCCTAGCATGGTAGGTAACCTGGTAACATGGTAGGTAACATGGCAAAACACCCAGCTGAGAAACTGAAATGTTGATATACCTAGTTAGTGTTTTTTGCTAGCATGCTAATATGCTAGCTAACATGCTATGTTGCCATGGCAACAGGTGTTGTAATGTGTTAAGGACCCAACAAATATGAATCCTGTCAACTTTGGTGCAGTTCCCATGTATTCCTATGGAGATAGGAGCAAACCATGTTTCATGACGAGAAGGCTTTTTTCCGTGGGTTGCCACGGTAACACGCTTTTTCCTATTAGAAAGATTTGAGGAGCATTTGGTTCCCAACTTGTCAGGAAGCCTCCCTCCAAGTTTGGAGTCAATCGCACGAATCCCCTCAGACTAGTTCGTTCAAATACGATGTGTGTAAAGTACAAAAAATGGGAAAAAAATGGACGTACACGCCAAGATGGCGGGCACCCCGTTGCCATGGCAACAGGTGTTTGATTGACTTTTTTGCTCGACTCGGGGTGTTACACGTGTGTGCTGAGTTTCGTCTTCCTACGTTGAAGTAGACGTTCGGGACCCCATTCATTTGGGGATTTTATTTTTTTCTAGGTGGCGCCGTTGAGCCATTTTTGCATTGAAGTCTATGCGGAATATCGAAATTTTCACCGGGCTTGATGTGTGTGCCAAATTTCACAACTTTTCATGGGTGTTTAGGGGGTGATATTTAGGCTCAAAATGCTTAGAAGGAGAAGGAGGAAGAGAAGAATAAACATTTGGAAAACAATAGGGTCCTTCCATACTTCGTATGGCTCAGACCCTAATAAGAATATAAAAAATAAAGAGCAATAAATTGTTGTAAATTGTCTTTATTGATGAAAAAATTACCACCACTCATCGAAGTGATAAAAGGAATCAAACCAACTTTCAGCCTCAAAATGATCATGAAGTGCCGTCCTTTCTACCTGCCGGGGCAGTTTACACCCCCACCACCAACAACGCTGATCTTCTGCACTCCAACACTGCTTTGACGCTATGGACTGGGAAGTGTTCAAGCCAGCAGCCACAGACACCGAGGAGCACACAGACAACGCCACTTCCTCCATCAGGATATGCATGGATGATGTAACCCACACATGGACCATCATCACCAAAGCTACCAGAAGCCTTGGCTGACAGGAGAGGTCTGCAGGCTGCTGAGGGCCAGGAATCCTGCCTTCAGAGCTGGGGATGCAGAAGGCCTGAGAACAGCAAGAGCTGACCTAAAAGCTAAACAGGACTACAGAGAGAGGATAACCAGACACTTTAAAGACAGCAGAGATACACGGAGCCTGTGGCAGCGTAAACAGTCAATCACAGACTACAAACCCTCACCACAGGTGTTACGGCTACTGCCAATTGCTGGCAGCTGCAGCTCGTTACTGCCATTAATTGCCTGTGTGGAGGCTCTGTCTGGAGTGGCTGGAGCCGGCACACCTCAATCTCCTCCCTTCTGACTGGTTAATCATCGGACCAATCAGGCTGCAGCTCAGAAGAAGCTTGTGCTAAAAAGGCTGCAGCAGAAGCCAGTCAGGAGGGGGAGAGCCGGAATGGCTCAGGCCCTTTCCCTCTCACGCTGTGCACTGGGTGTGTGTCGTGGTGTTTAAGTTTGGTTGTGATTAGTTCTGTGTTGGGCTAGGTTAGAGTGTTTTTTTTTTGTGACGACGGTCACATTAGTTTATGGATCTGCTGCTTTTTATTTGGTTTTAGGTTTCACCCCGAGTTGCAGTTATGTTGTGGGTTATACTCGGTGGATTTCTGGGCTATATTTGGTTTGTTTCTTTCAGCAGGTCCACTAACCCCAGCACTTGTTTATTTTGTGTATTTTCTGTTAGAGGTTTTCACTCGACGTTCACGGGGTTTTAATAAAATGGTTTTATTTTGCTTTACCATCTGTCCCCAGCGTCATCTTTTGTTGCGCCCAATCATACCCCTACATTGGGTCGTAACAACAGGTCTGTTACAGTAACTTCCCTCTGCTGAACAACCTCAACGGCTTCTTTGATTTCTTCATGCATATGAGTCCTTCACCAAGGACGCATACGTACGGATGCTGTTCATAGACTTCAGTTCAGCGTTCAACACTATCATTCCACAACAGCTCATCACTAAACTGGACCACCTGGGACTCAACACCTCACTGTGCAGCTGGTTGCTGGACTTCCTCAGTGAGAGGCCACAAGCAGTACGGGTGGCAATAACACCTCTTCCCCCTGCTGGCTCATCACTGCACACCTACCACAGAGTGATGTTTGCAGGTGATACGACTGTGGTGGGTCTCATCTCAAACAACGATGAGATAAACAGCAGGACGGTCGTCAGCCAACTTTCCATGTGGTGCAGCAACAACAACCTCCTTTTAAATGTGGACAAGACCAAGGAGATTGTTCTAGACTTCAGAAGAGGCCACACTGGACTTCAGAAGAGGCCACACCCCCCCGAGACATTTAATGCTGCTGCTGTGGAGAGACTGAGCAGCACCAGGTTCATGGGGGTGTACATCTGCGAGGTCCTGTCCTGGCAGCCAACTGCACATCAATGGTGGTTTCAAAAGTAGTGGTCTCCAATTCCGGCCAATACTGGTGAAGTGTGGCCATTTTCATCCAGTTATTGCTGCTGTGTTTATTGGACAACGTAAGCCAAGTCTTCTGGAGGAGCATCTGAAAGACTTTGTGATCAAGTACAAACATCTGAAAGACTATATATAATTTATAAAGACCGGACATACTCTGTAAACATTGATGCTCTGATCTGTGGTGCATCAGCGAGGACACATCTAACATGTATAAAGGGTCATACTTCCTATGAGAGCTGTGAAAGACGTTTAATCAGAGGGAAGAATAGTTTTAGCAAACAGGAATGCACCTCTCAAAAATCCAACAGCGAAATGTGCCTGAAGCGTTTGCTTCTGCTAAAGAAAGGTACAGTTTTCTCTTGACAGATGACAGATTTGCTTTTGTTCGACAGAAAAATGCTGACGGTACATTTGTTTGTGAAATCCTTCATTGTTTCACCAACCATGTAGCTCTGGATTTCTGAATATAGTGTGCAGAGGAAATGGTCGGGTTGGGATGAAAAGACTGAAAGGGATCTGTTCTGCAAGGTGGCCTTCCTCCCACAAGAAGCTGGTGGTTCTGTCCTCGCACGCCTTCGCCATGGTCTGGAACACAAACATTAAGGTTGAGTTTTATTTTTTCTTTAGTTAGAGTCCAGCAGGGGGTCATCACATCACTTTTTTCTGTTTGTTTTCTGCATCTTCCTCTGTTTCCTGCCACCTGCATTTCACGTCTCACTGCATCCATAAACCTCCCCTAGTCTCCCTCTCTCCACTTGCCACTATATCCTCCCAATGTTACCCTCATCTTTTTTCAGCATGTCCAATCCTGCTCAACCTCACCTCTTGCTTTACCCCCCAACTTAATCTAGGCTGACTCTCTAATGTCGTCATTAGTGATCTTGGGAATCTTCACATATTCATTTCTGCTGCCTCCAGCTTTGAGTCGTCTCTAACATGATAAAAAAAATCCCATAATTAGTGATTTGATGAAATAGGTCTAATTTTTTTCTGTTGTTGCACCTCAAAATTAGCTTTGTATAAGGTTGTTTGCAACAGTGGTTCTCAAAAAGGTTTCCATGGACCCACAGGATTGCTACATTGGGCTCTAGTCATTTGGACGACCTGGGTTAGCTTCGCGAACCCCACGTCTGTGTCACTAAATACCTGTAATGATTGACAGAGGACCTGGAAATTCAACCACACACAGGAGTAGGAATACAAAGAAAACAGATTTATTGAAAAAAGGGTCAAGAGTCCGGTGAGACTCAAGTGAAGCCGTCTAGTCCTGGAGATGGAAGGAAAGGAGCTGAGAAAGTTCAAAATCCAGAGGCAATGGTCAGAAGACTGAGGCAGATGGGGTACTTATCCAAGACGACAGGCGAGGCTCATGGTCCAGAAGCAAAGCTTGGGTCAAAATCTGGAAATCCAAAAATCCAAGCAAGAGGAATCCGACGAGGGCAAGGCAAGGGGGGTATTCCAAGGACGTAAACAGGTCGGCAATCTGGAGACAATACCTGAATGCTGGAGTTCAACTTGTGAGGTGCTGTTGCTGGTAATCTGCCAGAGAAGGAGAGACTGAAGAGGGACTAAGTAGTGCAGTGACAACAGATTAAAATTAAAGGTGTGCATGTCACGGTTTGCGGTGGAGGTGAGGACCCAAGTGCAGGCAGTCAGAGCAGGAGGCAGGATCGGTGCAGATGAAGGTTTATTTTCCAAGACTTGAGACAGGGAACCACACAAGACAGGGAAAATCCAAACAACATAAACCACATATGACCACATAAGAGGATCTGACAAGGAGTGACTGAAAACCAGGGACATATATACACGGAGGGAGTAATGGGGAACAGGTGAAGTGGATGAGCAATCAGACCAGGTGTTCTAATGAGGCAGAAACAGAAACCACAGAGCACACAAGGAAAAAAACAAGACATGATCTTAACAGAAACAAATGACAAAAATCCAGAACCACAAACAAAAAACTGCAACCAGAAAAAGAAGATCACCCCCACACAGCCCATGATCGCGACAGTGCATCCAAGTCAAAATGTTGTATTTAAAGCTGAATTGTGTCACTTCTAGCCAAGCATCGTGAGACAACTACAATCCGAACAGTCTGGCAGAGGAAGAGGAGGAGGAAGAGGCAACTAGATGGAAGATGAACCACACTAAGAAAGGGTTTAGTAAGAAATGGTATGCTTATTGTTCTTAAGTAATAAATACATTTTTAACAACAACTGACACAAATTGGGCCTCAAACTTTGGACTTTTTGCAGAATTAACAGATTCAGATAAGGAGAGCATCATGGGTAACGTTTTCTATAATACATGTATAATTCCACTTATATAATTAATCAGATTCTTTAATCATTTAAAGAAAAAAAGCTTTATTCAGTAGCAGCAGGCAGGAACACTGACCTCCATCAGTTTGTCTTTTTTCCTTCCCCAAGGTTTATTTTTATCATTTCATTATGCACTGAAACTGATTTATTTACTTTGTTTTTTAAAAGTTTTTACTTGTTTTCTTGTCCTTGACGGTGCCAGTCCCACCAGAGTTTTTAGTTAAACCAAGCTGTTACTCAGTGAGACATTTCCTTTTACATTCAAAGCAAAGCAACTTTATTTGTACAGCACAATGCAACAACATGGAGATTAAAGGGCTTTACAAAGACATTAAAAACATAAGAATATATGAAGCATAATTTAAAATAAAAAAAGACAAAAGGGAAGAATTTAAACTAAGCATGATCAAGTTTAAAATAAAAAAAAAAAGCCAGCTTAAAGAGATGATGCAGATTTGGACTTTTAAATACAAACCATTGAAATGCAGACACAGTCCTTTCTGAAGGGGATCTTCAGTGTTGTCTGCGTTGTGTCTTTGACTTTAAATCCATACTGCTGGGACATTACATGCTACCACACGGCTGGCTTTAATAGATGAAAGTAAGCCGTAACAAGCTAATCATTTAACCTTACAAAAGTGAATTGTAAGGATGGCTATGAGTAAGAAATATAGAGGCAAATGAGGACCCTCATGTCTGATCTTTAATAAATGCTTGTTGGTTGAGATGAATATTTCCCTCCAAAAAATGTATGAAATGTATGGCCTGGTGGAACATGCCAATGGTTCTTGGGAAAGGAAACCCTGACACCCAGTAATTATCCATCACAACAAATGCTCACCTTTTTTTCCATCTCAGTAATTTTCTATTGTTGAATATTCTGTGTCTTTTTTTGGCCCTCCAGACACCCCTCCAGATACAAGTACAGCACCCTGGCACAATGGCCAGTCGATGCCCATCGAGTTTTAACCTTATAACGCTTTAAACTGTTAATGTTTTAATTTATCTGGCCTGGAATTGTAAGAACATTTTGGAGTTTTTCAGGATCTCGACATGCAGCACAAGGTTCTGTCAGTAGTAGCCATCACTGGCTTCTACTGGTCCCACATCAGTAGCAGCTGGTTCCACATCAGTAGCAGCTGGTTCCACATCAGTAGCAGCTGGCTTCTGCCCATTTATTACAGGGTGCATTTTAAAATTTTGGTTTTTACCTATCAAGCCCTACATGACCAGGCACCTGAATACATCAGGGATCTCCTACAGCTCTACGTGCCCAGCAGGTCCCTGAGATCGAGTCATCAAGATCTGCTGGTTGTTAAGCCAACACGGCTGAAAACTAAGGGTGACAGAGCCTTTGCAGCAGAGGCTCCTGTCCTCTGGAACTCCCTTCCTCCAAGCCTGAGAGCTGTGGACTCCATGATCTCTTTTAAAAAGCAGCTAAAAACACATCTTTTTAAACTTGCTTTTACTTAGTTTTATTTGTTTTTATTCTCTCTGTATTACTGTTATTTAGTGTTTTATCTTATTGTTAAGCACTTTGTGATTTTATCTTGAAAGGTGCTATATAAATAAACATTTACTTACTTACTTACTTACTTAGCAGCTTGCTTCTACTGGTTCCACATCTGTAGCAGCTGGTTCTACTGGTTCCAGATCAGTAGCAACTGACTTCTATTGGTTCCACATCAGTAGCATTTGGTTCTACATCAGTAGCAGCTGGCTTCTACTCATCCAACATCAGTAGCAGCTGGCTTCTGCTGGTCCCACATCAGTAGCAGATGGCTTCTACTGGTTTCACATCAGTAGCAGATGGCTTCTACTGGTGTCACATTAGTAGCAGCTGGCTTCTACTGGTTCCACATCAGTAGCATCTGCGTTCTACTGGTTCCAGATCAGTAGCAACTGACTTCTATTGGTTCCACATCAGTAGCATTTGGTTCTACATCAGTAGCAGCTGGCTTCTACTCATCCAACATCAGTAGCAGCTGGCTTCTGCTGGTCCCACATCAGTAGCAGCTGGCTTCTACTGGTTCTATATCAGTAGCAGCTGGCTTCTGCTGGTCCCACATCAGTAGCAGATGGCTTCTACTGGTTTCACATTAGTAGTAGCTGGCTTCTACTGGTTCCATATTCAGTAGCATTTGGTTACACATCAGTAGCAGCTGGCTTCTATTGGTCCAACATCAGTAGTAGCTGACTTCTACTGGTCCCACATCAGTAGCAACTGACATCTACTGGTCGTACATCAGCAGCTGGCTTCTAGTGGTTCCACATCTGTAGCAGCTGGTCCCACATCAGTAGCAGCTGGCTCCTACTGGTTCCACATCAGTAGCAGCTGGTCCAACATCAGTTGCAGCTGGCTTCTACTAGTTCCACATCAGTAGCAACTGACTTCTACTGGTCCTACATCAGCAGCTGGCTTCTACTGGTTCCACATCTGTAGCAGCTGGTCCCACATCAGTAGCAGCTGGCCACTACTGGTCCCACATCAGTAGCAGCTGGCTTCTACTGGTCCTACATCAGCAGCTGGCTTCAACTGGTTCCATATTCAGTAGCATTTGGTTACACATCAGTAGCAGCTGGCTTCTATTGGTCCAACATCAGTAGTAGCTGACTTCTACTGGTCCTACATCAGCAGCTGGCTTCTATTGGTTCCACATCAGTAGCAGCTGGTTCCACATCAGCAACAGCTGGCTTCTACTGGTTCCACATCAGTAGCAACTGGTCCCACATCAGTAGCAGATGGCTTCAACTGGTTCCACATCAGTAGCAGCTGGTCCCACATCAGTTGCAGCTGGCTTCTACTAGTTCCACATCAGTAGCAACTGACATCTACTGGTCGTACATCAGCAGCTGGCTTCTAGTGGTCCAACATCAGTAGTAGCTGGCTTCTACTGGTCCCACATCAGTAGCAACTGACATCTACTGGTCGTACATCAGCAGCTGGCTTCTAGTGGTTCCACATCTGTAGCAGCTGGTCCCACATCAGTAGCAGCTGGCTCCTACTGGTTCCACATCAGTAGCAGCTGGTCCAACATCAGTTGCAGCTGGCTTCTACTAGTTCCACATCAGTAGCAACTGACTTCTACTGGTCCTACATCAGCAGCTGGCTTCTACTGGTTCCACATCTGTAGGAGCTGGTCCCACATCAGTAGCAGCTGGGTCCACATCAGTAGCAGCTGGCTTCTACTGGTCCCACATTAGTAGCAGCTGGTCCAGCATCAGTAACAGCTGGCTTCAACTGGTCCCACATCATTAGCAGCTGGTTCCACATCAGTAACAGCTGGCTTCTACTGGTCCAACATCAGTAGCAGCTGGCTTCCACTGGTCCCACATCAGTAGAAACTGACATCTACTGGTCCTACATCAGCAGCTGGCTTCTAGTGGTTCCACATCTGTAGCAGCTGGTCCCACATCAGTAGCAGCTGGCTTCTACTGGTTCCACATCAGTAGCAGCTGGTGCCGCATCAGTAGCAGCTGGCTTCTCCTGGTTTCACATCAGTAGCAGCTGGTCCCATATTAGTAGCAGCTGGCTTCTACTGGTTCCACATCTGTAGCAGCTGGTCCCACATCAGTAGCAGCTGGGTCCAAATCAGTAGCAGCTGGCTTCTACTGGTCCCACATCAGTAGCAGCTGGTCCAGCATCAGTAGCAGCTGGCTTCTACTGGTCCCACATCATTAGCAGCTGGTTCCACATCAGTAACAGCTGGCTTCTACTGGTCCAACATCAGTAGCAGCTGGCTTCCACTGGTCCCACATCAGTAGAAACTGACATCTACTGGTTCCACATCAGTAGCAGCTGGCTTCTCCTGGTTCCACATCAGTAGCAGCTGGTCCCATATCAGTAGCAGATGGCTTCTACTGGTTCCACATCTGTAGCAGCTGGTCCCACATCAGTAGCAGCTGGGTCCACATCAGTAGCAGCTGGCTTCTACTGGTCCCACATCAGTAGCAGCTGGTCCAGCATCAGTAACAGCTGGCTTCAACTGGTCCCACATCATTAGCAGCTGGTTCCACATCAGTAACAGCTGGCTTCTACTGGTCCAACATCAGTAGCAGCTGGCTTCCACTGGTCCCACATCAGTAGAAACTGACATCTACTGGTTCCACATCAGTAGCAGCTGGTGCCGCATCAGTAGCAGCTGGCTTCTCCTGGTTCCACATCAGTAGCAGCTGGTCCCATATCAGTAGCAGATGGCTTCTACTGGTTCCACATCAGTAGCAACTGGTCCCACATCAGTAGCAGATGGCTTGTACTGGTTCCACATCAGTAGCAGCCGTTCCCACATCAGTTGCAGCTGGCTTCTACTAGTTCCCCATGTGTAGCAGATGGCTTCTACTGGCTCCACATCAGTGGCAGCTGGCATCTACTGGTTCCACATCAGTAGCACCTGGCTTCTGCTGGTCCCACATCAGTAGCAGATGGCTTCTACTTGTTCCATATCAGTAGCAGCTGGTCCAACATCAGTAGCAGCTGGCTTCTACTGGTTCCACATCAGTAGCAGCCGGTCCCGCATCAGTAGCAGCTGGCTTTTACTGGTTCCACATCATTAGCAGCTGGTTCCACATCAGTAACATCTGGCTTCTACTGGTTCCACATCAGTGGCAGCTGGCATCTACTGGTTCCACATCAGTAGCACCTGGCTTCTGCTGGTCCCACATCAGTAGCAGATGGCTTCTACTTGTTCCATATCAGTAGCAGCTGGTCCAACATCAGTAGCAGCTGGCTTCTACTGGTTCCACATCAGTAGCAGCCGGTCCCGCATCAGTAGCAGCTGGCTTTTACTGGTTCCACATCATTAGCAGCTGGTTCCACATCAGTAACATCTGGCTTCTACTGGTTCCACATCAGTAGCAGCTGGCTTCTACTGGTTCTACCTCAGTAGCAGCTGGCTTCTTCTGATTCCACATCAGTAGTATCTGGCTTCTAGTGTTTGGTTTCCAGCCCTGACTCCCAGTAGGCGTCAGACTGGTTACACCTTATGATGTGGTCTCATATGATGTCAGTTTTATAATGGCAATAAGGTGATGAAAATAATTAGTAATAGTACTAGGTCCAGCATTGGATCCAGATCCAGGTCCAGACACAGCAATGACTCCAGATCCAGATCCAGACACAGCAATAACTTCAGAGCCAGGTCCAGACACAGCAATGACTCCAGATCCATGTTTAGACACAGCAATGACTCCAGATCCAGGTCCAGACTCAGCAATGACTCCAGATCCAGACATAGTGATGACTCCAGATCAAGGTCCAGACACAGTAACGACTCCAGGTCCAGCCCTAGACACAGTGATGACTCCAGATCCAGGTCCAGACACAGTGATGACACCAGATCCAGGTCCAGACACAGTGATGACTTCAGATCCAGGTCCAGACACAGTGATGACACCAGATCCAGGTCCAGACACAGTGATGACTCCAGATCCCGGTCCAGACACAGCATTGACTTCAGATTCAGATCCAGACACATCGATGACTCCAGATCCAGGTCCAGACACGGCAATGACACCTATGGTGGCTCTGTAGAATGACACCAGCAGCTTCTCCTCCAGGTTGTTCCTCCTGAGCACCCTTAGGAAATGGAGTCGCTGTTAGGCTTGCTTCACTGCCAACGTGGTGCTGGCGGTCCAGGAGTGGTCGTTAGAGATCTGCACGCCCAAGAATCTGATGGAGTGGGCCCTGTCCACATAGATGGTCAGATCCAGCAAGGTGGAGGAGGGGAGTGACTCTGTAGGTCTGCACGAGACAGCCAAAACCTCTAAATTAGGAGTACAGCTGGGTCAAGCACGTAAACCAGGCATGTCAAACTGGTCCAGCAAAGGGCCGTGTGGCTGCAGGTTTTTGTTCCAACCAAGCAGCAGCACACCAGATTTGACTAATTCAATCAACTGATCTCAGTCTTCAGACAGCTGATTGGTCAAACTGTGTGCTCTTGGCTGGTTGGAACAAAAACCTGCAGCCACACGGCCCTTTGCTGGACCAGTTTGACATGCCTGACGTAAACAGAGCCTGCTGCTCTTACTCAAGCCTCGGTCTCTGTCCTGTTGGTGTAGCATGTGGACCGTTAGCTCCACTGCAGCATTGGGGATCAGTTGGTGAAACCACGTCTCCGTAATGAAAACATCCCTGCAATTCCGTACAAAACTGTGTGTGGCCATCAGTAACTCCAATTTGTCCATTTTGTAGGTGATGGATCTGTTGTTTGAGAGGAAGATGCTCTGTAGTGCTGGCCTTTGCAGTTTTCATACTTCCATGCGTCCTCATACTTCCATGCATGTTTTACGTTGCCATGGTTAGGTCAATTCCTCCACTAGTGAGCAGTGCTGAGTTCAAAGTTCCCTCACACACCGGTTAGCGGCAGTACTGCATCTCAATAAAGTTGTTTCCTACCACCGAACATACCCTAAACACTTGCATATAGTCTTTCTTTAAAAGCTCGCGCAATTTCTACAGCTGCTGTGCTCATCTTCATTCTTCTTCTGCATTTTTGTTCTCTTCCTGATCCTCCTCTTCTTCTCTGGTTTGTTTCTTTCCCTGGTAGCATGTCAGTTATTCCACTCAGCACTGCCCCCAAGATTTCTGGTGGTATTGCTCCGTCTTCTGCGTCAAGTGATGGATAGCTAAGCTCCTGAAATAGAAGACGGACGAAACTGTCCATCCATCTGCGTATCTGTCTTCTGCATCGAGCATAAACGGGCCTTAACCATCCACGGAGATCCACGTGGTCTTGCTATGACCTCCGGGATGTTGATTTTTTTAAATGAAATTTGCCGGTGTTGGGCATGTTATACCATAAATGGAGGCCAATGAAGTTCAGACAACTGTAAGTGATTTTAATAGTACAGAAACAATAAACGAAACAAACAAAAACAAGCACCAGACTGGAGAACTAAGAACCACTTCACCCGTGTGCGCCGCCAGTGTTCTATAAATCAGCCCAAACTGCCCATATTGACTGAATCCAGAATCCAGACTAAAAAAAGAACACAAACTGATGCTTTGCCACAAAGAAACAAGAAAAAATTATGAACTGTAAAGGGACTTTGGTTACAGACTCTCAATATCCCCATCTCAATATCATTTAGTTCATAAGTGGAAGATGACAGTGTGGTGCCCTCTGTAGGTCACTGCAGGACCAGCTCATTTTATGGTTCTTAGCTCTTACATGGACTTCACTTGAACTGGTTTCCCCCTTGACAAACAGGACCAGGTCAGTTTGGAGGGAGACCGAGACCCCGACTGAGACTCAGCCTTCCAGCTGGTCTGGGCCTGTTTTCTGGATCAGCGCTGACTGACAGCTTCCATATGAACCTGGCTGACAACTGGCAGGTGAACTCACCTCAGCAGAGAACGACTGAGGCTCTGCATCAGTCTGATGGCATGAATGTAAGTTGTTGCCAAAACTGTGGCAGAGCTGGTCGGACTGCAAACACACACACACACACACACACACACACACACACACCTCCTTGACAGTTTGCCTAATTACAATAAAATGACTGCGAGCAATATTTTGGGTTCATCAAGTCAAAGAGACAGACAGACACATCATTACCTCGTCATCTTGGCTATTATTACTTCAGCAGTATATTATAACTTAAACAGTTACCATAGCAACACCTGGATCAAAGCCATGCAGCTGCAACGTCACTTTCCTCTGTTTCAAAACATGTTTTATAGAGCGAGTGTCATTGTTGATGAGTTTTCTAAAACGCTGGCCAATGCTGATACACAGCAGGAGGAGGAGGAGGAGGAGGAGGAGGAGGAGTGCATGTATGTGAGGAAGGTGGAGGAAATGTTCACTTTAAACCTGAAACCGTGCAGCAGCCAAAGTAAACAGCGCTGCAATGTGGTTCACCCTGTCGGAGGCAAACTGCTCCTCCAGGAGCAGCTCGGATGACATCCAGGCAGCTCAGATCAGCCCGGAGACCCAGCAGCAAGGGTGGAGGGGGGAGACTTATCCTTAAACACCAAAATGGACAAGAACTGACTCACTGAGAAGTGTGACATTACCTTAAAATGGCCACTAAACAACAGAAAACGACCAGAAAAGGAGCAAAACTTACACCAAACTGAAGTTGAATCAAAATTACCTAAAAAAACACTTTAGCTGAAATAAAACTCAATATAGTCACAAGATGACCAAAAACTAGCATGAATTCATCAGAAACTCATGACAGAGATGAAAACCTGTCAGAAAACCACAACACAACACAACAACCAAATAACTGTCAAGATACATCAATAAATGAACAAAAAGGCGAAACAAACACTAAATTTGACAGAACTACAAACAATAAAAAAATAAATAAATAATACAGCCGCCAACTGAACCTTAACCAACTACAATGTGCCTTTACCATACTTAAAATAAAAAACAACAGACTGATGTTACATGAGCCAAAACCACCAAATACTTACATAAAACAAAACTGGAAACTGATTAAACCAGTGACAAACAGAGGAAAATGACCACAAAATTCTTCAAAACCACCTTAACCTGATGCAACACAACTACAAACCAACACCTAAGACTTAAAATCATCAACATGTAAGAAGAGAAATGTACAAGGAGACAAAAGAGATTCACACAAATTGATGTACAACAATAAGGCATAAAATGATCCACCAGAAATGAAACAACAATCCACTTGAATATTTCTAAGACCAGTTTTTACATGATCTCAAATAATCTCAACATATTTCACACCCGTTAGTCACTCTGCACGGCTCTGCCAACACAAGCGGCACCAATTAAACCAGAAGGAATTCCTCTGGAGGAAAAACCCACGTAGACCTGACGCCTCCATCAAATACTGGTTCAGATGTAGATGTTCCCAAACCAACCAGGTGCATAAAGTGCACCTGTCTTCCAGCTTGACATTGAACTAGGCTGAATAGAAAGTCTCAGTTTGGCAAAAATATGTATCAAACATGTTTTTATTCCTTTTAGTATGTACATATTGCACACTGGGTGGCATCTACAACAATATAAATATACTGGAATATCTTTTATTTATTAGTTACTATAATGCATCATTAAACAAATTCGGTAAGGCTGGACTCGTTTTCTCCAACGGCTCTGAATCAGCCATAAAAGGTAGGCAGGGGTCCATAATCCTCAGTAAAAAATACAGATCACTGAAAAAGATTTCCCAGGTTTGGTCCTGGAACAGCAGTCCATCTCCAGACAGCTCCTTTAAAACCATTAGGACTGTCGCTGAAGGTTAAAAACTGGTTTCCAGTTCCAGTGAAGTTCAAAGGAGTACTGCAGGAGTATGGAAAAGTCTTGTGCCAAAAAATCCCCAGAAAGATGATGTCCATCAGGAAATCAGACGAGCTGTCGAAAACATCCCAGTTTGGAGGATTAACTTGGTCAGCGGAGTCCAAGTGAGTCATGAAAACAGTCACACTGAGTTGACTAAGTCCAGAAAGGTTGCTGCATCAGAACAGTTGAACAAAAGTCAAAACTACAACCCAAAAAACTAGAAGTTGGGACAGTATGGAAAAAAAATCTTACATTTCCTGAGACTTGAACTGCTGACAGTATGAACCAAAACTTATTTTTTTTGTCCCATCAGGTTCATTTATTGGTTAATATACATACACTTTTGTATTTCAGACCTGCAACAAATAAAAAAAACTGAGATGGGAATAAATTTCTCAACAACAATGTTCCTCAAATAAAGAGTGAAGGGATTTCCATATTTCTTCATCTACAGTCAGAATATCATTTAAGCATTCAGTCAGTCTGGAGGAATTTTAGTGTGTGAAAGATCTCTGATCCCTCAGATGAACCTGAATTCCGAACCATCATCAAGCTGATAGAACCACATGAACAAGAATTTAAAATTTCTTTAGGCTCTACAATACAGACTTCACAGATGCTACTTGACTAGAAACCTGGATTGTAGTCAGACCAATCAGTATTCCAGATCTTTGTTGGACGAAATGGAGCATCCAGACTGTTTTCAGCAATAAGTCCAAAAGCTGTATGTTGTTATGGTATGTGTTTGGATCAATTTCTGATGCTATGAAGTTGGATCAGGGCTCTGATGTTATGGGGTCAAATGAGGGTTCTGTGATGGTATGAGACTAGATCAGGGTTCTGTAATGGTATGGAACTGGATCAGGGTTCTGTGATGGTATGGAACTGGATCAGGGTTCTGTGATGGTATGGAACTGGATCAGGGTTCTGTGAGGTTATGGAGCTGGATCAGGATACTGTGATGGTATGGAACTGGATCAGGGTTCTGTGATGATATGGCACTGGATCAGGATACTGTAATGGTATGGGACTGGATCAGGGTTCTGTGATGGTATGGGACTGGATCAGGGTTCTGTGATGGTATGGGACTGGATCAGGGTTCTGTGGTGGTATGGAACTGGATCAGGGCTCTGTGATGGTATGGGGTTGGATCAGGGTTCTGTAATGGTATGGAACTGGATCTGGGTACTGCGATGGTATGGGGTTGGATCAGGGTTCTGTGATGGTATGGGACTGGATCAGGGTTCTGTGATGGTATGGGACTGGATCAGGGTTCTGTGGTGGTATGGAACTGGATCAGGGCTCTGTGATGGTATGGGGTTGGATCAGGGTTCTGTAATGGTATGGAACTGGATCAGGGTTCTGTGATGGTATGGAACTGGATCAGGGTTCTGTGAGGTTATGGAGCTGGATCAGGATACTGTGATGGTATGGAACTGGATCAGGGTTCTGTGATGATATGGCACTGGATCAGGATACTGTAATGGTATGGGACTGGATCAGGGTTCTGTGATGGTATGGGACTGGATCAGGGTTCTGTGATGGTATGGGACTGGATCAGGGTTCTGTGGTGGTATGGAACTGGATCAGGGCTCTGTGATGGTATGGGGTTGGATCAGGGTTCTGTAATGGTATGGAACTGGATCAGGGTTCTGTGATGGTATGGGACTGGATCAGGGTTCTGTGATGGTATGGAACTGGATCAGGGTTCTGTGGTGGTATGGAACTGGATCAGGGCTCTGTGATGGTATGGGGTTGGATCAGGGTTCTGTAATGGTATGGAACTGGATCTGGGTACTGCGATGGTATGGAAGTGGATCAGGGTTCTGTGATGGTATAGGACTGGATCAGGGTTTTGTGATGGTATGGAACTGGATCAAGGTTCTGTAGCATAATCCAGGGAGTACAGCAGCATTACTGAAGAAGAGGAGGGTACGCTAAGCGCTTTACATTGTATCCATTCACTCCTCATTCTTATTTGGTGATGGTAGCTACATGTGTAGCCACAGGCTGACAGAAACGTGGCAGCTAATCCATGCCCACCACATTCACACATTCATAAACCACATCCTCAATGCCAGAATGTCAGAAAGTGGTAAAAGCTTTGCTGTACAAACCATTCTGAATATGGCAGGCCTGACGTGTAAAAATTAAGCTAACGATACAAAAATAAAATATATTAGATTCATTTTGTCAAAAAAGCAGTAAAAGTCAAAGCAAATGTAAGAATCATTGTAGGAGTTTGTCTTTGCCCATATTGTCCATATAGACTTTTTCAATGTTGTAGATCAGAGTTGTTGGTTGGTGGAAATAAGCAGATTCATTGCAGGTTGTAGATCCTTAGTTTCTGTTGGCTGGAGAACTACTGTTGCATCTGAGTAGATGAAGCCTTTTGCCGTGCTCCTTTGCCTGTCAGCGCCACTAAATCGCTTCCTGTTCAGTTTGTAAAGGAGAGATTAAAAAAGAAGAAATGGTAAAGACGGCAAAATCGCTGTGTCTAATCAAACAGTGAAAAACAAAGGTAGGTTCAGCTGATTTTAAGAGGTACCACAGGGAGGTGATATGTCACAAGGTACACAACAAGATATCCTGAGCTTGTGGCTTTTGTTGTATCAAAATAATCCATAGTTCTTCAAGATCTACATTTTATACTGCTTCCCATTCGGGTTCAATTTTCCTAAAACTCTGGGTCAATCGGTTCACAACAGTGTAAGTTTTCACACTTTATGACTTATATGCAACCACTTAAGGCCCATTTAAACAGGGATGTCCCTTTCAAACGTTGTCATACGTCACCGTCCTCATACTTCTATGCGTGTTTTGCGTTGCTATGGTTGTTAATTCCTCCACTACCGTGCTGAGTTCAGAGTTCACTCCCACGAGCTGACATCAGTTTCAGACACCATTTAGCTGCGGAAATGTGTCACTGTAAAGTTGTTTTCAACTGCCCAACTCACCCTAAACATTTGTTTATATACTTTCTTCAAAAGCTTGCACAATTTCTACAGTTGTTCACGTCTTCATTCTTCTGCTTTTTTCCCCCTTCCTGAACCTCTTCTTCTTCTCTGGTTTGTTTCTTTTGCTGGTTGCATATCAGCTATTCTGCTGAGCACTGCCCCTGCGATTTCTGGTGGTATTGCTCCATTTTCTGCGTCAAGCGATGGATAGCTAAGCTCCTGAACGAACCAAATTACATTTAACATTACA
The DNA here is from genome assembly GCF_017639745.1 of Melanotaenia boesemani. NCBI lineage: Eukaryota > Metazoa > Chordata > Actinopteri > Atheriniformes > Melanotaeniidae > Melanotaenia > Melanotaenia boesemani. The sequence goes on along the minus strand of NC_055705.1, from coordinate 5,356,199 downwards.
TTTTTTACACAACTTTTACCAAATGTCCAACAAAAATCATGTTTCCCCAAGCAGCAATCTCTGCTGCTTCCTATGCGGAAGTGCAAAAATTATCGTTCCCCCCTCATCCGCTAGGGGCTGACTCCAAAACGGAGCAAATCCCCATACACTCCCATGTTAAAAAGACCAACTTCACATAATTTGGGGTGTGTCCTTTTGTTTGACAGGTATCCAATATCCACGACAAGAAGGGAGAGTGTAGCACAACCACGATTTTTAGCTGACAGCGCGCCTTAGCTTTAGCCTGCCTACTTCTGATCTGTTTTAAGTGGTACGCGCATGCTGCTGCCTGAGTGTGTGCTCCTCTGGGCTCGTTGCCATAGAGACCGATTTGCGTGACATAGCTGATTGTGCGCCAACTAAAGAGAAAGAAAAATTAAGCTGGAGAGTCGGAGATATGGGCTTTTGGTCAGTGGCGATATTTGCATTATTTTCAGTTCAGTCCAGTTTCAGTCCAGACTTGTGGTGAAAGATCCTCCGGTCAGTGGAAGGAGTCCTTCAGCAGCCGACCCGCCTAAACAAGCAGCCGACCCGCCTACACAAGCCAAGCTTTTTTTCCTGGAGTGCAGCAGCTGGTAACACAGACAGAAATGAACAAGCTAGTTGCAGGGTTCATTCTAGGAGACATGCTCCCCCTGTCGACTATTGGGTTCGAAAGGTTTAGGTTTATAGGTTTAGAAAAATACTAGATAAAATGATTATGAGACAAGTGTGTCCATTTCTTCCCACACACAGGGACGTTGTTCTTGTGGTTTTAAAGCCATTTTGTTTACAATATATAGTAAACACTCTGCAGACAGGCAGTGATGATTCGGCTATGATGTTTGTCCATGTCTACACGGTGAATTATGAAATAATAAAGTAATAAGTAGTAAAGTTACTTTTCAAATGCAGTAACTAGTAAAGTAATTTCATTACAAATTACAGAGGTAATGAGTAACTAGTAACTAACTACTTTTTTACCTAAAGGCATCGAAAGTGTTTGAATAAAGTCAAATTGTGCAGAAATAAAAATTTCTGGTTGAATGGGTCACATGACTGAACCAGTACATGTATGGTCCGCTTTGCTGTGAGGGTTGTGAATGTGTCTCAGTTTGTCATGGTTCTACAGCTCCTGCAGTGGTTTTCAGGGTCATTTTGTGGCTAAACTCCAATCTTCAGTCTTACAGGCGCTGCTGAACTCAACAAAGTTCATATTGTGTTGGAGATGTTTATGTTCTTCTTCTGTGGTCTTGTGGTCTCCACTGAGAAGGCTGCTCGCCAGCAGCACTGCTCTGTGCTCTAAGACATGTCAGACAGAGACGTAAATTCCATGTTTGGGTTTTAGCGTGGTTAGCATTGTTACACTTTTGTACATGAAGCTTATAAACTTTTACTGTTTCATGTTTTTTTTAAATTTCTTCTGTCATCTACAAGACTGATTTGGTTTGTCTCTACCTGGCCTAAGCTATTACCTCTGCACATCTGGTATAGGCTGTTTCCTGCCTCCTTCTTTCAGGCTGGCAGTGAGACAAGCACCAGTTACATCTCTGGATGAGGTGGTACATTGTAAATTTTGCTAATTATACACAAATGTTGGTGTTCATGCTCAGTCTTACCGTCTTAGGATCTGTTTATCTCTCCACAGCGAGTGCTGTTGGCCAGTTGAATCAGCAGACGAGCACATCTTTTATAATCTGCAGGAGAGCAAAACAACAAAGCGTGTTTATGTGAGGCTGAAAAACAGGCAGTGAACCAGTTTCTAAAAGCAGACACGACCTGCAGCTGAAACATCACGAGGACCAGGTTGAACTTAGCCTAGCTTAGCATAATGACACGATCTAAGGGAAGAGCTTAGCCTGAGGATAAAGCTGTCTGATTTGATAAATGTTGAGAAAAATCATATTTTATAACAATGCTGCAATTAATCATGTTAGGTGAGAATCACCACTGCATTCTTCTATATACGGATTACTGCAAAGAAACATTTGTTTCAGCCTACTTTACTTTTATCATCATGCTGTTTTCAAAGGTCGTCATGGTGCAGTTTATTTATAAGGATCAGTTTTTCAATACCAAGTGACTGCCACAAGTGTTGGACCTGAAAATTATTACACATCGTTTTTACAGTGTTTTCCAGAACCGATAAAAGGTAGTGTGTTCATTCAATAAACTAGGAGCAATCTGAGAGCACAGGCTGCCGCCAAGCTATTGTAATCTGTTTTACCACTGATAGTGCACATCATTTAGGGATAATTTAGCCATTAGAGCTTCTAATGCCTGATACGGACATAACGATTTTATTAATCTTATAAGATTTTTTATCTGGTCGAGACCTCACACGTAAAGATAGAAAAATCGGTTTTGATCACACTGTGTGTGGTGTGTGCCGATAATGTAATCATGGAACAACACACACATGACGATGTTGTCCCACAACTGATCTACAATCTAGTCCTCCGAGCAGGACAAACCTCCAAACGTAGAAGAAGAAACATAGCAACAACCAGCAAAAAACGAAGAAGAAGAAAGATAGTAACAACCAGAAAAAAACGAAGAAGAAAGATAAGCTGTGTCCCAATTCAGGGTCTGCACACTTCGGAGTGCGCAGACTACGTAGGCTACAGAGTGTCCTCCGTAGTCTACACACTTCGAAGTCTGCTTAACGTTCGTGAAATGGGACAGCCTACCTAGTCTACAAGAATTTCCCATAGCAACAACACAGGACGTTTAATCACTTAAACCTCAGAAATTACTCGTAGGAAACGTTAGTAGACGCTGAACACGGAGCGGCAACACCGACAGTTAAAAAAAAAAAAAAAAACGGTTTGAGGCTCTGTTGTTTTCCAGCCGGTACACACTTAATTAACCCCTTAAAAGTATCTGAATATCAAATATTACCGAATTTTAATGTCACCATTTAACAAACATGCTTTAAATGTACTTGGTTTTGTAACGTTTATACTAAAGTGTAGTTAAAAAAACGAACTTTTTTTTAAAATAAAACTTTATTTAAACTTAATACGACTCTTCTGAGGTTGCTGATTCGCCACCGTCCTGTGCGCAACGAATTGTGGGAGAAAAGAGGCCGCGAAGGATGCATCACAAGCATCCTTCGTTTGAGGCCAAACGAAGTGCGGATTCGAAGGGTGGATTCGGAGGGTCCTTCAAATTCTGTGAATTGGGACAGTACTTCGCGCACCGCGATGACGTATGTGGCCGACGAATCCGCACTTCGAAGTGTGCAGACCCTGAATTGGGACACAGCTATAGTAACAACCAGCAAAAAACAAAGAAGAAGAAAGATAGTAACAACCAGCAAAAAACGAAGAAGAAGAAAGATAGTAGCAACCAGCAAAAAATGAAGAAGAAGAAAGATAGTAACAACCAGCAAAAAATGAAGAAGAAGAAAGATAGTAACAACCAGCAAAAAATGAAGAAGAAGAAAGATAGTAACAACCAGCAAAAAAACGAAGAAGAAGAAGAAAGATAGTAGCAACCAGCAAAAAATGAAGAAGAAGAAAGATAGTAACAACCAGCAAAAAATGAAGAAGAAGAAACATATCAACAACTGGAAAACACAACACACAGCATGGAAGAGGACATACAGGGCAAGGGAATGATGGTGGTTTTGGGATTATTGTTAACAGAAAAAGCCAGAAATAAAAAAATAACAGACTGGAGACGGCATGAACACAGACTTTATTTACTTCCTTGTTCCCCAGCTCGCTCTCTGATTGGCTACATTCCGTGCCACGTAACCATCCATGCAGTCAGAATGCACGAGTCGTCGGCATTCCTCAGAAATTGGCTTTGAAACATTGAACATATTCAATATTTCCGATTGTCGGCTACAACCTGTTTCGGAGCAGATTATCGGGACAGATCGGCTTGTAACACACCACAGACTAGGGCTGCTCGATTATGGGAAAAATTATAATCACGATTATTTTGACTGAAATTGAGATCTCGATTATTTAACACGATTATAGATAAGAGGTTGGGGGGGAGGGGGTGACATTTGAAGTGTTTACTGTGGTAATACAGACTAGTTTCTTTCCACCAGGTCCCCATAGCTATTGTTTGTCTCAGACCAGCAGCTATGTTCCGCCTGGTGTGATCTGGAAAAAAATAGTCTGGAGACATTTCGTTTTCACGTTGAAATCCGCGTCAATAAAATGTAGCGCGACATTTCTATACGGCGCTGGTGCGGCTTTACCACAGGTCCATAGCGGTGGCGAAACATCGGACTGTCACCACGTCTTTCACACACCCTCACTACACTCATCATACAGGGAAGAAAGAGACAGTCCACTAACATGGTGGTGAAATGGCAGTGATACCATTTGTCCAAAGTGTTGATGAGTTTCTTAAATCCCGGATTGTTCACTGTGTTAATTGAGAATAAAGTTCTGTTTGTTTATAACGTTTGTCTCTCTGTGACTTTGGGAGCTGGTGGATTATTTAGTTGCGACTCACAAAAATTGAGCATTTTTCTATTTTTTTGTGTTGCGTTGCAAGCCTCCATGTGCACGTCTGCGTGCACGAACGCAACATTTTACATGGAGAAGGAGCGACGCCGCCTCCCGTGTGTCCAGGTGTCTGCAACTCGTTCTGATTGAAACTAAAGCGGTCGGGCTGTGGGAGGAGTCTGCAGCAGTGGGAGGAGTCTGCAGCAAAGCGCTGCAATGACAGCTGCGCTCGATTTGGTCCACCTGCAGTAACTGGGAGGATGTTCCACCTGCAGAAATTAAGAGTATGTTCCACCTGCAGTAACTGGGAGGATGTTCAAGCAGCAGTAATTGGGAGGATGTTCCAGCAGCAGTAACTGGGTGGATGGTCCAGCTTCAGTAACTGGGAGGATGTTCCAGCATCAGTAACTGGGAGGATGTTCCAGCGTCAGTAACCGGGAGGATGTTCCAGCTGCAGTAACTGGGAGGATGGTCCAGCGTCAGTAACTGGGAGGATGTTCCAGCGTCAGTAACTGGGATGATGTTCCAGCTGCAGTAACTGGGAGGATGTTCCAGCAGCAGTAACTGGGTGGATGGTCCAGCTGCAGTAACTGGGAGGATGTTCCAGCAGCAGTAACTGGGAGGATGGTCCAGCTGCAGTAACTGGGAGGATGTTCCAGCATCAGTAACTGGGAGGATGTTCCAGCGTCAGTAACTGGGAGGATGTTCCAGCTGCAGTAACTGGGAGGATGGTCCAGCGTCAGTAACTGGGAGGATGTTCCACCTGCAGAAATTAAGAGTATGTTCCAGCCGCAGTAACTGGGAGGATGTTCCTGCGTCAGTAACTGGGAGGATGTTCCAGTGTCAGTAACTGGGAGGATGTTCCAGCTGCAGTAACTGGGAGGATCTTCCTGCGTCAGTAACTGGGAGGATGTTCCAGTGTCAGTAACTGGGAAGATGTTCCTGCGTCAGTAACTGGGAGGATGTTCCAGTGTCAGTAACTGGGAGGATGTTCCAGCTGCAGTAACTGGGAGGATGGTCCAGCGTCAGTAACTGGGATGATGTTCCAGCTGCAGTAACTGGGAGTATGTTCCAGCTGCAGTAACTGGGAGGATGTTCCAGCTGCAGTAACTGGGAGGATGTTCCTGCGTCAGTAACTGGGAGGATGTTCCAGTGTCAGTAACTGGGATGATGTTCCAGCTGCAGTAACTGGGAGTATGTTCCAGCTGCAGTAACTGGGAGGATGTTCCGGCAGCAGTAACTGGGAGGATGGTCCAGCTGCAGTAACTGGGAGGATGTTCCAGCTGCAGAAATTAAGAGTATGTTTCAGCAGCAGTAACTGGGAGGATGTTCCAGCCGCAGTAACTGGGAGGATGGTCCAGCTGCAGTAACTGGGAGGATGTTCCAGCTGCAGAAATTAAGAGAATGTTCCAGCGTCAGTAACTGGGAGGATGTTCCACCTGCAGTAACTGGGAAGATGTTACAGAGTCAGTGTCTAAGAGAATGTTCCAGCAGCAGTAACTGGGAGGATGTTCCAGCTGCAGTAACTGGGAGGATGTTCCAGCCGCAGTAACTGGGAGGATGTTCCAGCAGCAGTAACTGGGAGGATGGTCCAGCTTCAGTAACTGGGAGGATGTTCCACCTGCAGAAATTAAGAGTATGTTCCAGCAGCAGTAACTGGGAGGATGTTCCAGAAGCAGTAACTGGGAGGATGTTCCAGCGTCAGTAACTGGGATGATGTTCCAGCTGCAGTAACTGGGAGGATGTTCCAGCAGCAGTAACTGGGTGGATGGTCGAGCTGCAGTAACTGGGAGGATGTTCCAGAAGCAGTAACTGGGAGGATGGTCCAGCTGCAGTAACTGGGAGGATGTTCCAGCATCAGTAACTGGGAGGATGTTCCAGCTGCAGTAACTGGGAGGATGGTCCAGCGTCAGTAACTGGGAGGATGTTCCAGCTGCAGTAACTGGGAGGATGTTCCACCTGCAGAAATTAAGAGTATGTTCCAGCCGCAGTAACTGGGAGGATGTTCCTGCGTCAGTAACTGGGAGGATGTTCCAGTGTCAGTAACTGGGAGGATGTTCCAGCTGCAGTAACTGGGAGGATCTTCCTGCGTCAGTAACTGGGAGGATGTTCCAGTGTCAGTAACTGGGAAGATGTTCCTGCGTCAGTAACTGGGAGGATGTTCCAGTGTCAGTAACTGGGAGGATGTTCCAGCTGCAGTAACTGGGAGGATGGTCCAGCGTCAGTAACTGGGATGATGTTCCAGCTGCAGTAACTGGGAGTATGTTCCAGCTGCAGTAACTGGGAGGATGTTCCAGCTGCAGTAACTGGGAGGATGTTCCTGCGTCAGTAACTGGGAGGATGTTCCAGTGTCAGTAACTGGGATGATGTTCCAGCTGCAGTAACTGGGAGTATGTTCCAGCTGCAGTAACTGGGAGGATGTTCCGGCAGCAGTAACTGGGAGGATGGTCCAGCTGCAGTAACTGGGAGGATGTTCCAGCTGCAGAAATTAAGAGTATGTTTCAGCAGCAGTAACTGGGAGGATGTTCCAGCCGCAGTAACTGGGAGGATGGTCCAGCTGCAGTAACTGGGAGGATGTTCCAGCTGCAGAAATTAAGAGTATGTTCCAGCGTCAGTAACTGGGAGGATGTTCCACCTGCAGTAACTGGGAAGATGTTACAGAGTCAGTGTCTAAGAGGATGTTCCAGCAGCAGTAACTGGGAGTATGTTCCAGCTGCAGTAACTGGGAGGATGTTCCAGCCGCAGTAACTGGGAGGATGTTCCAGCAGCAGTAACTGGGAGGATGGTCCAGCTTCAGTAACTGGGAGGATGTTCCACCTGCAGAAATTAAGAGTATGTTCCAGCCGCAGTAACTGGGAGGATGTTCCAGAAGCAGTAACTGGGAGGATGTTCCAGCAGCCGTAACTGGGAGGATGTTCCAGCAGCAGTAACTGGGAGGATGTTTCAGCAGCAGTAACTTGGAGGATGTTCCAGCAGCAGTAATTGGGATGATTTTCCAGCTGCAAAAATTAAGAGTATGTTCCAGCCGCAGTAACTGGGAGGATGTTACAGCAGCAGTAACTGGGAGGATGGTCCACCTGCAGAAATTAAGAGTATGTTCCAGCCGCAGTAACTGGGAGGATGTTCCACCTGCAGTAACTGGGAGGATGTTCCAGCCGCAGTAACTGGGAGGATGGTCCAGCTGCAGTAACTGGGAGGATGTTCCAGCTGCAGAAATTAAGAGAATGTTCCAGCGTCAGTAACTGGGAGGATGTTCCACCTGCAGTAACTGGGAAGATGTTACAGAGTCAGTGTCTAAGAGAATGTTCCAGCAGCAGTAACTGGGAGGATGTTCCAGCTGCAGTAACTGGGAGGATGTTCCAGCCGCAGTAACTGGGAGGATGTTCCAGCAGCAGTAACTGGGAGGATGGTCCAGCTTCAGTAACTGGGAGGATGTTCCACCTGCAGAAATTAAGAGTATGTTCCAGCAGCAGTAACTGGGAGGATGTTCCAGAAGCAGTAACTGGGAGGATGTTCCAGCGTCAGTAACTGGGATGATGTTCCAGCTGCAGTAACTGGGAGGATGTTCCAGCAGCAGTAACTGGGTGGATGGTCGAGCTGCAGTAACTGGGAGGATGTTCCAGAAGCAGTAACTGGGAGGATGGTCCAGCTGCAGTAACTGGGAGGATGTTCCAGCATCAGTAACTGGGAGGATGTTCCAGCGTCAGTAACTTGGAGGATGTTCCAGCTGCAGTAACTGGGAGGATGGTCCAGCGTCAGTAACTGGGAGGATGTTCCAGCTGCAGTAACTGGGAGGATGTTCCACCTGCAGAAATTAAGAGTATGTTCCAGCCGCAGTAACTGGGAGGATGTTCCTGCGTCAGTAACTGGGAGGATGTTCCAGTGTCAGTAACTGGGAGGATGTTCCAGCTGCAGTAACTGGGAGGATCTTCCTGCGTCAGTAACTGGGAGGATGTTCCAGTGTCAGTAACTGGGAAGATGTTCCTGCGTCAGTAACTGGGAGGATGTTCCAGTGTCAGTAACTGGGAGGATGTTCCAGCTGCAGTAACTGGGAGGATGGTCCAGCGTCAGTAACTGGGATGATGTTCCAGCTGCAGTAACTGGGAGTATGTTCCAGCTGCAGTAACTGGGAGGATGTTCCAGCTGCAGTAACTGGGAGGATGTTCCTGCGTCAGTAACTGGGAGGATGTTCCAGTGTCAGTAACTGGGATGATGTTCCAGCTGCAGTAACTGGGAGTATGTTCCAGCTGCAGTAACTGGGAGGATGTTCCGGCAGCAGTAACTGGGAGGATGGTCCAGCTGCAGTAACTGGGAGGATGTTCCAGCTGCAGAAATTAAGAGTATGTTTCAGCAGCAGTAACTGGGAGGATGTTCCAGCCGCAGTAACTGGGAGGATGGTCCAGCTGCAGTAACTGGGAGGATGTTCCAGCTGCAGAAATTAAGAGTATGTTCCAGCGTCAGTAACTGGGAGGATGTTCCACCTGCAGTAACTGGGAAGATGTTACAGAGTCAGTGTCTAAGAGGATGTTCCAGCAGCAGTAACTGGGAGGATGTTCCAGCTGCAGTAACTGGGAGGATGTTCCAGCCGCAGTAACTGGGAGGATGTTCCAGCAGCAGTAACTGGGAGGATGGTCCAGCTTCAGTAACTGGGAGGATGTTCCACCTGCAGAAATTAAGAGTATGTTCCAGCCGCAGTAACTGGGAGGATGTTTCAGAAGCAGTAACTGGGAGGATGTTCCAGCAGCCGTAACTGGGAGGATGTTCCAGCAGCAGTAACTGGGAGGATGTTTCAGCAGCAGTAACTTGGAGGATGTTCCAGCAGCAGTAATTGGGATGATTTTCCAGCTGCAAAAATTAAGAGTATGTTCCAGCCGCAGTAACTGGGAGGATGTTACAGCAGCAGTAACTGGGAGGATGGTCCACCTGCAGAAATTAAGAGTATGTTCCAGCCGCAGTAACTGGGAGGATGTTCCACCTGCAGTAACTGGGAGGATGTTCCAGCCGCAGTAACTGGGAGGATGTTCCACCTGCAGTAACTGGGAGGATGTTCCAGCCGCAGTAACTGGGAGGATGGTCCAGCTGCAGTAACTGGGAGGATGTTCCAGCCGCAGTAACTGGGAGGATGTTCCACCTGCAGTAACTGGGAGGATGTTCTAGCCGCAGTAACTGGGAGGATGTTCCAGAAGCAGTAACTGGGAGGATGTTCCAGCAGCCGTAACTGGGAGGATGTTCCAGCAGCAGTAACTGGGAGGATGTTTCAGCAGCAGTAACTTGGAGGATGTTCCAGCAGCAGTAATTGGGATGATTTTCCAGCTGCAAAAATTAAGAGTATGTTCCAGCCGCAGTAACTGGGAGGATGTTACAGCAGCAGTAACTGGGAGGATGGTCCAGCTTTAGTAACTGGGAGGATGTTCCACCTGCAGAAATTAAGAGTATGTTCCAGCGGCAGTAACTGGGAGGATGTTCCACCTGCAGTAACTGGGAGGATGTTCCAGCCGCAGTAACTGGGAGGATGTTCCACCTGCAGTAACTGGGAGGATGTTCCAGCCGCAGTAACTGGGAGGATGGTCCAGCTGCAGTAGCTGGGAGGATGTTCCAGCCGCAGTAACTGGGAGGATGTTCCAGTGTCAGTAACTGGGAGGATGTTCCAGCCGCAGTAACTGGGAGGATGGTCCACCTGCAGTAACTGGGAGGATGTTCCAGCCGCAGTAACTGGAAGTATGTCCCAGCAGCAGTAACTGGGAGGATGTTCCAGCCGCAGTAACTGGGAGGATGTTACAGCAGCAGTAACTGGGAGGATGGTCCAGCTTCAGTAACTGGGAGGATGTTCCACCTGCAGAAATTAAGAGTATGTTCCAGCCGCAGTAACTGGGAGGATGTTCCACCTGCAGTAACTGGAAGTATGTCCCAGCAGCAGTAACTGGGAGGATGTTCCAGCCGCAGTAACTGGGAGGATGTTACAGCAGCAGTAACTGGGAGGATGGTCCAGCTTCAGTAACTGGGAGGATGTTCCACCTGCAGAAATTAAGAGTATGTTCCAGCCGCAGTAACTGGGAGGATGTTCCACCTGCAGTAACTGGAAGTATGTCCCAGCAGCAGTAACTGGGAGGATGTTCCAGCCGCAGTAACTGGGAGGATGTTACAGCAGCAGTAACTGGGAGGATGGTCCAGCTTCAGTAACTGGGAGGATGTTCCACCTGCAGAAATTAAGAGTATGTTCCAGCCGCAGTAACTGGGAGGATGTTCCACCTGCAGTAACTGGGAGGATGTTCCAGCCGCAGTAACTGGGAGGATGTTCCACCTGCAGTAACTGGGAGGATGTTCCAGCCGCAGTAACTGGGAGGATGGTCCAGCTGCAGTAACTGGGAGGATGTTCCAGCCGCAGTAACTGGGAGGATGTTCCACCTGCAGTAACTGGGAGGATGTTCTAGCCGCAGTAACTGGGAGGATGGTCCACCTGCAGTAACTGGGAGGATGTTCCAGCCGCAGTAACTGGAAGTATGTCCCAGCAGCAGTAACTGGGAGGATGTTCCAGCCGCAGTAACTGGAAGGATGTTACAGCAGCAGTAACTGGGAGGATGGTCCAGCGTCAGTAACTGGGAGGATGTTCCACCTGCAGAAATTAAGAGTATGTTCCAGCAGCAGTAACTGGGAGGATGTTCCAGCAGTAGTAACTGGGAGGATGTTCCAGCAGCCGTAACTGGGAGGATGTTCCAGCCGCAGTAACTGGGAGGATGTTCCAGCTGTCGTAACTGTGAGGATGTTCCGGCAGCAGTAACTGGGAGGATGTTCCAGCAGTAGTAACTGGGAGGATGTTCCAGCAGCCGTAACTGGGAGGATGTTCCAGCAGTAGTAACTGTGAGGATGTTCCAGCAGCCGTAACTGGGAGGATGTTCCAGCCGCAGTAACTGGGAGGATGTTCCAGCTGTCGTAACTGTGAGGATGTTAACAGGTCAGGTCAGGTAGAGCCAGCGAGGCTGGGCTGCTTAGTTCTTCCTGTACTGTGACCTGCTCAGAGTTGATTGACCAGTATGTGAGGATCTGCCCCCAAAGACACCCCTTGAAAGGCCACCCACTCATTTACGTAATCAGGCAGAAATGCAAACAGAATTATAAAAAGGAGGTACAGAGATAAACGTTTGGAAAAATAAATTGAGGAAAAAAAATGCTAGATTGGGAATAATGAGATCGGAAATATAACTGTTAATAAAAAAAAATGTCAATCAAAAAAAAAAAAAAAAAAAAATTTAAATACAGAAATAAATCATTTTGGTGATTGGAAAATGTAAAACGATATACAGAAATAAATAAAGGCATAAAAATAAAAGTGAAGAAAGAATAAAAAAATCACTGAACAAATAAATAAATTAAACTGAAAATTACATGTTCAACATATATACCAATAAACAGGAATATTAGTACAGTAAGTTTAATTAAAACAGTACATTATAAACTAAACATAAATTTATGCAATATTTCATATGTTTCTAATGTAAAATAATATTTTAAATATTTTTTGTATAAGTCATCAATTTCTTTATTGAGACATTTTTTTAGTTCTGCGGCTGTTATGTTCAGTCCTCCATAACATGACACCAATAAGTAGTAAAATCAAACATATCTAATAATGTACATAGTTGTATTATTGTTCATGCTTTTTGGCTTGTAAAATAGGCCATGAATTTCTGCACCATTTTTCTGTTTGTGTCTGTCACTCACAAAACATACAACCCTGCAAATGATAAAACAAATCCAACCACTGAACTTCTCATGTTCAGCAGAAATCAACGAATAGAAAGGAGCTCACACAATCAAAAGACAGCCAGCTCATCAAATTCACGTGACTCTGTCACACTGGTGTAAATCTTGGGCTTTGCTGTAAACCAGTTTGTATGAACACGATTTCACTGTTTACTCATTAATTACATGGGACATTAAGTCTATTCTGTAAACGCATAGCGACACCTACACCCTGTGGTGAAGTTAAGAAAACTCAGCTTAAATAAACAGTTTCCCACCAATGTTGTCTGACACACATCAGCCAATAAACTGTCAGCTTTATGTAAACAACCACTGGACAAGTTTCAACCTTCCCAGTTCCTGTAACTTTCACCTTCGACAGAAAAAAATGCAGCTGCTTCTACATGGCCTGCACACATAGAACCTAATTGTAACCCTGACCCTAAAACAACTGCTATCACTTACAAATCACTGTGACAAAAAGGCACCTCCAGCATTTACAGGAAGTTCCCTTAAGTTGATGTCCAATCAGAGTCTGGTCCCAATTAAGTAGAAAAACAAGTGCATATACAGATTTGTGCATTTGCGAGGACAAAAGCGTTCACAGGCCCCTAAACTTAACCATCAGCTAAATTAATTTAATCTCATTGTAGCTGTATACAATAATCAAACAGATTAATCTGATATAGAATCAAACCAGAACTGACTATGATTTTAAAGATGTTAAAAACGTGGGTTTAGATTAGATCATGTGCATGTAAATTCCTGTTTGAAAACATGAAATTAACCTAAAGCTGGATTTATACCTGCACAGTGTCTGCGTGCGCTTGGTCACAACAGCTAGCAGCAGCTAGCTTCAGGCTTAGCTCCCTTAACTATACCCAACAGCTAGCTGCTGCTAGCTTCAGGGTTAGCTCTCTTCAATTTACCCAGCAGCTAGAAGCAGCTAGCTTCAGGCTTAAGTCCCTTCACTATACCCAACAGCTAGCTGCAGCTAGCTTCAGGCTTAGGTCCCTTCACTATACCCAACAGCTAGCTGCAGCTAGCTTCAGGCTTAGGTCCCTTCACTATACCCAACAGCTAGCTGCAGCTAGCTTCAGGCTTAGGTCCCTTCACTATACCCAACAGCTAGCTGCAGCTAGCTTCAGGCTTAGGTCCCTTCTCTCTACCCAACAGCTAGCTGCAGCTAGCTTCAGGCTTAGGTCCCTTCACTATACCCAACAGCTAGCTGCAGCTAGCTTCAGGCTTAGGTCCCTTCACTATACCCAACAGCTAGCTGCAGCTAGCTTCAGGCTTAGGTCCCTTCTCTCTACCCAACAGCTAGCTGCAGCTAGCTTCAGGCTTAGGTCCCTTCACTATACCCAACAGCTAGCTGCAGCTAGCTTCAGGCTTAGGTCCCTTCACTATACCCAACAGCTAGCTGCAGCTAGCTTCAGGCTTAGGTCCCTTCACTATACCCAACAGCTAGCTGCAGCTAGCTTCAGGCTTAGGTCCCTTCACTATACCCAACAGCTAGCTGCAGCTAGCTTCAGGCTTAGGTCCCTTCACTATACCCAACAGCTAGCTGCAGCTAGCTTCAGGCTTAGGTCCCTTCTCTCTACCCAGTGGTGGTGAAACAGACACAGGACTCTGCTGCAACTAGCAGAGCTGTGTGGTGTTTATAGCTAAAGCTGGTACCAAAACATTTACCTCTAAACAGGAAGTTTCTCAAAGCAACTTTCTCTGCTCCAAAGTAGCTAACATGCTCTCTCTCTCTGTCTCTCTGTCTCTCTCTCTCCCTTCTCTAGCTCAGCCTTAAAGGACATTCTAACATTAGTTTTGACGCTCAGGTCAAATATGTAGTTCAGTCTTGCTTTTCCCAGATAAAATTTGCATATTTCTTTCAGCTGTTGACTTTCAAAAAGATCTACAGCTTCAGTCTGTTCTCATCTTGACTACTGTTATTCATCTTACCAAGGGATTAGTCGGCGTTCCCTCCATAACCTCCAAATAATTAAAAAACCTGCAGAAGGACTTGGACTTAATGACCTGGTATGTTTCCTTCGGACCACTGAGAGCCACAGTTATTGACCTTCTGATTTTCCCTAGATCACAGTTTGTAGCAAAGGGAGTAGGGTTTTTACAACTGAAAACCCATGTTATGGAATGTTATTATCACTATTAATAACAGAAAAATTACTTCATGGCTCAGAATTATATACAAAAGAAAATATATTTATCAAGATGTTCTTGTAATGTCTTCAGTGGTCTGTCAATGGCAGAAATAGAATTGCACCCACACCTGTACACACATCTTTGTGTGCCCCCCACCCACCATCAACCCAATACAAACACCAAACTGCATGCATGATTTAAATAATAAGAGCTGCTGCTGTTCTGAAGTGATTACACTGATAACAGTATAACAGTGCGGTTGTGTTAAAACATGCCTTATCTTGCTCTTCATCTGTAATTCCTGCAGTAGCATGAATGAGCGGCAAACACTGAAGAGAGATTAAACAGCAACCAGCAGACTTTCAGATTGAAACTTCAGGACATTCTGACTGTTTCCTGGACTGATGCGGTTTGCATATGGGTTTATAATCGGGTTATAGTTACACTCCTACAAATAAATAATCTAAACATTGCTCCATATCCGACAGAAAGACTGACGTGTGTATGTGTGTGAATAACATTTACACCTAATATGTTTTTAGCTTATTTTTTTATCTAGGGAAACTTCCCTTGCTTTCCTCACCAGAATAGCCACTCCATAAACCTTAACTTATATCTCTGCATTGTGGCCTTAAGGTCTTAAGACTCCTCACCAAAATCTAGTTGTGAAGTCCAATTATTTGAACTATTTGCTGTAAAAGTGTCATTTTTCTAAACTGTTAGTCAGTTATGCACATTTTTGAGTTTATGTTAATCATATGTTTGATAAAAAAAAAAAAAAAAGTTTTGTAGCAAATTTTTTTTGTGGAAATTATCACAAGATGCTGTAAAAACCTCATCTTCAGGAGAGAAGGTTTTTACTTTTTACCGTTAGCATCAGTGAGAAAAATCACAATGACAAAAGTGAAACGACAGCAGCGTCACTCACAGTCAGGTACTGTGCAGTCCCTGGTGTTGTAGTACAGTCTGTGGAACTGTTTCTCACACTTTGGGCTGAAGTAAAGAGGACCTGAGGGCAAAATGAAAAGTCATACAGAACTCACGTTTTTGGTTTTTTTTTGTGTGTGACAGTTACAAATCCTTTAAATGTAGATAGGATTGCCGATGATATCAACAACAGTCAATAATCATTATGTTTTACATGTTCAGTTGTGTCTAGCTACAGTTAGAGTTTCACCGCAGTAGATAGGCATCAGAGGTATTATATCTATCTGTAATGCTTTTGTTTTATGTAAAGCACTTTGAATTGTCCTGTACATGAAATGTGCTGTACAAATAAACTGCCTTGCCTATATGCTGAATTTGCTGTTTTTCCCAACTCATCACATAATGACGTTATGATACCTTTCTGTAACTTGTAACTCACTGGATCCACCTGCAACATAAGCTCTCAACATGCAGGAAGCTGATCTACAGCTTCGTTTTGACATGTCACCCTTTACTATGATAAAAGTCAACAACAAATATTCTTCAAAACTCCTTTTCACACATTTGATCTTTAGATTCACTTTTGATAACTGTTTTCATTGTTTAAAGCATTGAAAGTTGTTATCTTTAAGTATAAAAATGGTTTGGTTGCCTTTAGGTATGAAACCTTCTCGGTTGGCTTTAGGTCTTAGGTGTTCTTGGATAGCTTTGGGCATCATGTGTTCTTGGTTAGCTTTAGACATTAAACATTCTTCAATAACTTTAGGCATCTGATGTTCTAGGCTAACTTCAGGGGTTAAATGTTCTTTACTAGCTTTAGGCATCAAACAATCTTTGATAGCTTTAGGTGTCAGATGTACTTGCCTAGCATTAGCCATTAAATGTTCTTTGTTAGATCAATGGAATAGACATCATTTGCTAGCTTTTAACTTTTAACTTCTTGGTTAGCGTTAGGCATTAAATGTTCTTGGTTAGCTTTAGGAATTTTAAGTTCATAGTTCTGTCAGACAACTTATATGTAAATATTTTTAAATCTATATTAGAGAATAAGTCTGAAGTTTGGCATCTACAACCAAACCCATCACTCCTCGTGCATATATTTTCTTAATTTTATTTTAGAGACATCAGAGCCTAAAGGTGGATGTTGGGGTGGAGGGGAAACTACAAAACACGATGCTGTATATAGTGTTGAGGAGCAGCAGCAGCAACCATCAGGCAGACAACCAGACATGAACTTGGCAGCTTAAATAGACCACACAGAATAAAAAGATACATTTGTGGTGTCATGTAAATTCCAAAGCAATTCACATTATCCCCCCACATCACATCAAGTTGACTATCTGAGCTAGCTTGCAGGTGTTGCTCCATTTATGTTTAGATATTATTAGTACTTTTTTAACCTTGGGTATTAAAAGAGTTTAGTATTAAAATCACACGTTTAGATTTAGGCATTAAGGATACTTAATTACCTTTAGGCATTTATAAAGCTCTGTTTTGTAGGTATTAAAACACTTGGTACAGTGTTTGATATTAAAAGTAGATATTTAGGTTTAGGCATTAAAGGTTTTTGTTCACTCATGGTCTTAAAATTCTTGGTTATGTTTGGTTTTAAAACTATATGTTTAGCTTTATGTATTAAACTGCTCAGTTAAATGTATGCATTAAAACTTCAATATTAATTTTATACACCAAAGCAATTGGTTAGGTTTAGTATTCAGTCTGGTTTAGACAAAAAACAAACAACAACAACAAAAAACTACAGAGTAAGCAAAACATCATGGTTGGGTGTTCAAATATTACAAAAAGTTTGTCCAACATTTCCACTGTTTCTTTTGCACCAGTTATGCCTCCAACTGAGACACACCCTGCATTTCAAAGAATGACTTTACAGGAGTTGAACTGGGTAATGACAAGGATTTCTGACTAAGCATCAGGATGTGATGAGTTAAAAATCGCTGCAGATGGACTATGTGTGTGAAAGCCTTATCTCTCACACTGTAAAAATATGACATGACAGTGTAATGCAGCATTAGTTACTTTATTTACCATCAAATGTGCTGAGGTGACAACACAAACCCTGACTGGTCAGTCTGTTGGTGTTCGTACCTGTGAGGTGTGTGATGAACCTTTCTTTGTGTCGTGGATCAAAGGAGTGACCTTCTGCAAGAAAAGAGGTTGGTCAAGAATTCATTTCCACTTGATTTTGTAATTAATTCATATTCATATTCTACATATTGATCACTATGATTTAAAAAAAATTATTTAAAAAGATCAGAACACAATATCCTCAGACATCTGGATAACCACTGTAGTTGAGTACTTTTACTTGATGCCATTTTAGAGATGAACATTTTCCACACAAGAATTAAGCACCAAGGTCACAAAATTCAAGCCAGAGAGCTTGTTATATACAAAATCATAGCTTGTAGTGAAAGTTATGGAGTCTAATACAACTGCCAACTTGTGAAGTCACAATATCAAAATTAAATGAGTAATTTTACTGCCATCATAAACTCATATTCGGCTTTTGCATTGGGTTTTCAGGGATGTTGTTGACTCAGGCTGAACGTGAATATCTAAGATCAACCAGAAATAAACCAGAGATGTACCAAATCTACCTTGGTGAATGACATTTGGCAGTCCTCTGGGCCTTACTGAGCCATAAGTGCCACATCTGGACCACATGAGACCCACACATATGATTATGTGGATTACATAGAAAATTTATCCTAATAATTACTGAAGTTAACATGAAATTGAGGAAACAACCTTTCTCCCTATAAATGATTTATCACGTGCTGCTTTATATTTCTAGATGTCTTCAAAACAAAATATTACATTGGGTAAATAGCTTTACTTTCTTGATGCTTTTTAGATCAAACTGTTATAAGCAAGATAATCATTTTTATTTTATTGATTTCAACTGGGAAATGATGTATGTAGACCCATCCTAGTTGGACTCGCAGCCTGCCATTATACGATGCCCGGGGATAAATGTTGGCACACCTGGAACTCAAACCCAAGTCGTCCTGGCCCAAAACGAACTCTGTAGGTAAGTAAGTAAAACTTAATTTATGGCACCTTTCAAGATCTAAAATCACAAGGTGCATCACAGGGGCCAACAATGCAAATAAATAAATAAATAAATATATTAATTAATTAATAAAAAGCAGGCTTAAAAGTTACCACAGAGTCCACCGATCTCAAGACCAAAGGAAGAAAGTTCCAGAGTCTGAGTGCCACTGAACAAAAAGCTCTGTCTCCTTTAGTTTTCAATTTTGTCTGGGGCAACATCAGCTGGCCCTGGTCACGGGACCTCAGGGACCTGCCAGGAAGACAAGGCTTCAGAAGCCCTCTTATATAACCTGGTGCCTCACCGTGACGAGCTCTCCAAGTAATGAATCTTAAATTGCATACCGAAATAAACCGGAAGTCAGATTAGAGTCACAATCAATCTAGACTACCACTCCTCCGTGTTATATATTGCTACGTCACCACTGTACAGAAGGAAAGGTTATCCTCAGCTCCTCTCTGTGGTAAAGTATTTATGCTCTACATTCACAACCAATCTCAAAAAAAAAGGTAAAAAAAAAAAAAAAAAAAAATTTTAAAAAACTGTAGGGAAAAATCTCATGAACGGCAACCTTGTGACACAGCCTGGGAAACACTGCAGGCTGATGCTTCTACAGGAAGACTCTTGTTTTAAAGAATTTAATAGCAGAGTTCAACTCTCCTCGTCCAGCAGCACAAAGCATCAAAAGGTGGGATGAGTCATATGAAGATGGTTTGCTGAATCGGTAGAGAAGTATGCTAACATGGAGTAGCAGCATGGACAGAGACGTAACCCTCACAGGCTTGGACTACAGGGACACCTAACCACAGCATTAATGAGCAGATTAGCTTGTGAATATTTCTGTTTTTTAACCCTTTTCTGTCCAGCATCATCATATGCAGAAGGATGGTTTCTGTGCCAAATTGTGCCGGCAGATAGTCTGCCGTGAACTAAGGAAAAAAGAGTGAAACAGAAGCGTAAAAAGGAGAAGAGAACAGGAACAGAAATAAAATGTGGACAGAAAAACAGAACAGCCTGCCGTAATCACAACATTAACAATATAAACAGTTTCAATGTTAGAAAAGGGGCTATGTAAAGAAAATAGGTAAATAATCCTATAAGAATAGGCACAACTCGACATCCAGCTGCTACATCTAAGCATGAAGCAACCAGGACGCGTCATTTAATCTCCTCGACAGAGCTCAAGAAACAGTCGTCGGGAGTACAGACAAAGACAGCAGCTGGAAGCAGCCGGAAGGAGGAACAGCTCCGTGAGCACGCGGGAGCGTGGAACCATGCCACAGGGATGAGCCACATGCTACCGAGGAGGCCACGACCGCAACCAGCCCCCAGACAGGCATGGAAGGGCTCAAGGTCTGAGGGTCCAGCAGGCCCATAGAGTACAGAGCCCAGGAGAGCCAAAGCAGGGACGCCCATTCAGGAGGCCCTGAGTGGAGCCCACCAGCACCACAGAGCAACACAGGACAATGACATACAGGCCCACCAAGGCACAGGCCGCACGGACAGCCAGCGCCCTGCAGGCCCAAGAACCACCCATATCCCCCATCAGAGACCTGCCCAGGAACCTGACAGGAATTATACTTAAGCTCAAACCTGTCTGGATGGATCATTGTAGCATCTCAGATCTTTCTGAGAGTTGCTCCTGTTACTCATCCAGACTGAGTTTGTGCAGGCTGAAATGTCAGCAAGTTATTAGGTGACTCTCATTCTGTGATTTTATATGTATATATTCTCTTTCTCTCTCTCTTCTATCCTGGCTTACGTGTGTTTTTATGGAGTCTGTTTAATAAATCTGAGTTGGTTCAAAGGTCCATAAATTCTGCTACCTGGGAGGAAGTTCCAGGTCTGTTTGGTTGAACAGGAATTTTATTCACTTAGGACTCTGGTGGATGCTCTGCCATCCACCCCACCAACATGGTTGTGATACCACCGTGGTGGGCCTCATATCCAACAATGATCAGATCCACTACAGAGAAAAGGTCCAGCGCCTCACAAAGAAGAATCTGGTTCTTAAAATCAACAAGACCAAGAAGGTCCTAGTAGATTCCAGGAGGTCTGGGAAGACTCTGACATCACACAGTAATAAATGCATATATGCTAATTATTTGTATTTATTTGTTTTTTATGTTTTGTTAAAGGGTCAAATAAAGACTTCCGATTTTGATTTTTTTTTCTGTCCACTATTTCTATTGTTAGGCTTTAAAGTGTAGAGTTTAGCTTAGATTGCTTAGATTGGGGCATTGAAAGTGCTTGGTTAGGTTTAGGAAAACACAGTTAAGTTATAATACACCAGTTTTTTCTCGGTTGCCCTGGTAAGGCGTCCACTAACAGTTAGGACAGCGGTTGGAAATACTTTGCAAATTTAAGGGGAATGAAAAAAAAAATTGGTTAGGATGAGGAAAACATTATGATTTGGAATAAAACACATCCTTTACCTGGTTCAGGTGTCATTACAAGATATTTTACATCTTTTTTTGTTTTATTACTGCTAGTTTATGTAAATATCTTGATGATACATGGAGTTTCCTTGCTGTTGTTGTGTAAATGTGCTCTCCCTGGTGAAGAACAGACAGTTTCAGCACTGGAAGCATCTTGCTCAAGGTTCATCAAGTCAGCTAGTGGCGAGCACAGATAGACACTAGGTGGTGCTAGAGCACATGCCCTTTGCCCTCTGGACCAAGCAAGTGCCCTTTTCAAAGTTATTATTATTATTTTAATAGTGTATGTGGCCCATGTTGACGTAATCATCAACAGCCCTCGGATATTTAGTGCGCTGTACCTAGCAGTACAGTAAACTGAATAAGTTAGTTAAAGATAGTTTCGTAAATTAAGTGAGACAAGTTAAATTTGGTTCAAGAAAATCTGTCAGAGTCAGAACTCTGTCCAGGTGTTGCTGAATGCATTTCATTAGTTTGGTTTCCATGCATCTGTAAATATTAGGTTTATATTTTTTTGTCTTACAGGTAATTGTGTTTACAAGTAAACTTATACGAAGTCATGTTAGATTTGCGATACGTTTACGTTCATCCAATGTGGGAATATACGATGCTGAGTTTTATATTGCGTAATTTTTAGTTTTATATCAAGACTTTCAATAAAAACAAAGAAAGGTAGGCCTTGTGTAGTTACTGGAGGACTTAAACATTAGCTAGTTGTCTAATTTAGCAGTGAGGCTAAAAGAGGACAGTATATTCAGAACTGTGTATTTAATGTTTAATACTATTACTGCTGCAGGAGGACCTTTATTTGAAATGCACCTGGAGGAGCTGTACAGGGCTAAAGAAGGACGTATGACTGTATGAGTGTGCGGAGCAGAAAGTAAATAAACCAGACAACATGACCTTTGCCCCAGGTGAACTGTACCTCATTTCATTAAAGGTAGGATAGGAGACGCTTTCTAGGTGCATTTTTACTATATTGCCTAAAATCTCCTTCACATCCCGATTGCAGCCAATTAATTAAATGCTCGAACACAAAAATAAAAAAATTTTGTCACCTGTGGAACAGACAGGACTAAAAAACACCATCCAATCATTTAACTGGCCTGGTTGGTGATATGTCTATCAACCTCAGCTGCTTTGTCTCCCTCCCCCCTCAAACCCTCTGTGTACCCCTCTTCGTGCACGAGTCGTGCGCTATCAGAGGCTTGGAGCACTTGTAGAGGCAACAAAGCGAGGGCCAGAGCTTGGCTAGCTTCCTACATCAAATCATTGTAAACTCTTTACTGTGAGGGACATAACGGCAGAAAAGCCAATATCGGAAAAGAAAATCTGTTTAGGAGAAGGCTGCTTCCAAGAAACAAGCTGAAGGAGAGCTGAGCAAGAGCTCTACTTGATGCGTAAGATAACATTATGTCTTCATGACTTCCTGAGAATATTCATTGGTTTCCGGCATTATGTTGTTATTTTAAAACGTATGCAGGCATTAGAGGATAAAACAAACTGGAGCGTCAGTAATACTGCAGTGTTTCTTTTTACCGGACTAAGTTTGCTAAGTAAGAAAAGCCGGGGAGACACTGCACCACTTTTCCTTGGCTATATCCTGTACAGTGAGGTTTTCCAGAGCCTCCATGGAGCAGATCCTGAGCCTCGGTGTGACGCTGTGGCATGGCAGCTGCACAGCACAGGACAAGCTGTTATGCTGCATAATGACAATGAAGATCTTGAATCTATATTTTTTTGTAGCAAGAATAAGTTGTTTCTATGTTACACTTGCAGTAATCTTATATTTACCTCAATAGGCTCATTAACACTCTGACAGTGCTAAATACCAGTTAAAATGTATCTGCAGAACACAGCCGTGTAGTGGGATATGACGTTTGGCCATGGCAGTTTCAGTCTGGTGTTAGTCTTACTGCTGTAATGTGTTACTTTTTTATTCTTACACAGCTGTAATAAGGCAGCCAGCAGTTTGACACGCTGCACAACATGCCCTTATTTTTCACTGAGCAAATTCCTCCAATTTCTCACTGCGACAGAGAGGGTTAAATTAATAAACATTATTTTATGTTTGCTGCAGAGAACCACAGCAGAAAAGTTAAATATGTGTATATCTCCCTGTCTGCTTCACCCAACAAGTTCATTTTATGATGTTTGTATTATTTTATGGCGACATAAAAGCCAGCTGTTTTATGAATGTTCTCTGAATCTGTATTTTATACTGATGTGTTACCTCACTTTCAGCTGGTTCACATTAAAACCTTCTGTGGATTTAATCAAACACTAAAAAGACTCTTTCCCTGTCCATCATGATGGTTTTCTTTAAAGCTGAAATGTACAGACATCAAGCCAGAAGAAGAAACGTTATTAAAGTGTTTCTGTTCAGTTATTTGGAGAAAGGTTTGGTAAAGAGAGAAATACTGTCTATCAATAAGATTCTCTGATTCATCTCCTTCTGGTTGCAGATGGTTTTACTTTCTGCTCCCAGATTTCCCTGCAGGTTTTCATATAACCAATCAAACGATTAAGAGCAGCTGACATCCTGAATAAGGTTGTTTCTAGTTGAGATGATAGCAGCGGTCTTCTGACACATCCTACACCCCACCATCCTTCATGCTGACACCTTCAGTCAACAAATGCCCTCCTCAGAGGCAAACCGCAGACGATCACCAGGTTATCTCTCTGTCAGGGACAGATCTACAGAGGGCCAAGAGGGGGCAACTGCCCCCCTACCATAGAACCCCCCGCCCAAACCTGCAACCCTGCAGAGCGGACATACCGACCTAAACCCCGCAGAGCGGAGCTACTGAGCCGCCCAACCTTCACCAGGTGAAGTCAGCTTCCACAGGTGATGTTTTACTTCTCGGAGTTGAAGTGAAATGAAATGTGTGATGACCAGAACGTCACGGTTACATAAGTTCATCAATCATCTGCTGATAGCGACTCAGTCGCAAGTGGTTTGTGGAGCATATTTCTCTAGGTAGCTAGTTTAGTTCTAGTAAACAGGAGAGTAGTTTATGAAGGATTTAGATCAGTGACGGATCTAGAAAATTTTACATGTGGGTGGGAGGCAAAGGAGAGACAACAGGTCTAGACAGGATTGCAATAGTTGGATTTACAAGGAGCAGTTTTGATCTGATCGGACATTTAATCAGCATAAATGCATCATATAGACACCTTGATTTATCTGATCGGACTCGATCAGAATGAATCAGGTGTGTGTTTGTGTGTGTGTGTGTGTGTGTGTGTGTGTGTGTGTGTGTGTGTGTGTGTGTGACCTGATCAACAGAACAAACTCAGCATGTCGACTCTCATTCTGATGGTTTCTGTGGAGTCAGCAACACAGAACTGGACTGTGGAGGACACAATGGTTTAGATGGAAACTGAAAGAGATTATATATCATCTGGAGTAGTTCTATACGATCAAATCTTTTTGTCTTCTTCTTCTACATCAGTTCCACACTGAAGTGTTTAACGTGGCCTGATCGAAGAAATCTGTCCATCATGTAAACTCAACTTATGGATCATTTTATCCAGTGCTCATGTAAACATGTCAGCTGGAATCTGATCAGGTTCAGTAAATAACGTGTTTAGGAAGTAAAGCTTCACATATCTGAGCTTCTAACACACTGGCAGGGTTTCACTGATAAGTTATTTTATTGTGGAACATTTAATGTCGCCACACTGGAATTTATAACCATCCGGATTGCATTGAGGATGGACCCATTTAGACTTATTATTGTAGAAGCTTTGTTTCCATCTCACAGTCAGCAGGGAACCAACTGACCGGCCTCATTGCTGATATTGATCACACAGAGTTGTCACTGAGGCGTCTGCTCCTGAAGCAGAAACTCTCCAAACGTTTTTCATTGCTAAACCAGAGGTGGACCCCCCAGGTTTAACATGTGCAGAAACAACGTCATCACAGAAACCATCAGAATGAGAGCATGATCAGTTTCTCCTGTTGATCAGATCATGGAAAACTTTAAACGCCCTCTTGATTGGTTTGAAAATTCCTTCTGATGGAGGCTGACATGTTTACTTGACGTATTTTATGCCACCCTGTCTGGACCTCTCTCCCCTGCTTTGTCGCCCCAAGTAAAACTTTCTAGATCCGCCACTGCTCTCTGTGACCAAACAGCTTTGAGTGTTAGTACAGACCCAGTCCGTGGCGCGGCCTGCCCCCTCTCTCCTTGGCTCTTGCTCCATGTCCGGTGAAGCCCAGCTGCGTCCTCTGGTAGCGGCTGACCAGCTCCATGAGGCTGCGCCCGTTACCGGACCATCTGCGCCGCGGCGCCTCGGTGGCCAGCGCCAGCAGGAGGAGGAGGAGCGCGGACAGGACCGGGAGCCGCGCGAGCAGCATCACTGCGGACCTGCAGGGACGCACAGATGCTTTCTTGAAGTTTGCAGATTTTATATTTCAGCTGTAACTTTTCTAAATCTATAAATCCCAAAAAGTGATTTAAAAATCTGCAAATCTGCGCAGTAACGAGATATTTAACTGTTTTGGAGCAAACTATGTTTCATCAGAGAAGTTTTTCTGGACCAGCAGCTCCTCTCCTCGCGCCTCTTCGTGCGTCTCCGCGCGCCTCCGCTCCCCGGCGCGCCGCTCCCTGATCCCGCGGCGGGACCTGAACTTTCTGTGTCTCTTCTGATCTGTTATCCCGGGTTAGTTACGATCCGAGCCGCGCGCTGTGCACCGGAGCCCGGTGGCATCTTAGACCGGCGCGGGAAGCTGGTGGAGCGCGTGAAGCGGATCCAGCACCTTCATCATCATCAGTAGCCGGTCCTCCCCGCGGCAGCCTGCAAACAGCTGGACGGGTTCATGCCTCTCAGCTGAAGTCCTGACCCGCGTTTAACAGGAGACACCTGCGGCTCCGGATCCCGCAGCCCGCGTGCTCCGGATTTATAAACCTAACTGGGTTCTGAGAGCAGCGCGCGCTCCTTCTCCTCTGTCCTCTGTGGGAATAATCCTGCGTCCCTTCTTCTCCGACACGCGCGGCCGGATTACGGAAATAAGGAAGAGGAGGAGGTAGGAGGTCCGTGCGTGTTCGGGCTGTGTGCATACACAAAGCCCACGTGCACCGCAGAAGACGTGTGACAGATGAAAGTTGGTGCACGCAGACAGCGGTGCAGCACTCCCTCTCAGTGGATGGAGGGAAAAATGCTCTTCACTCTTCTTCAGGTGTTTCTTTCACTTTTAATGGAGTCAGTCTCTCAACGAGCACAGAAACGTAAAGCTGACATTGTAGATGAGTTGAGAGTCTTCAGGTGTCCAAATCAGCCCAGACCACAGACTGTCCCAGTCTCTAAGTCTCCACAATACTCTATGTTGGCATATTTTTATGTCTTCCGGATGAAATGGCCATAATTACACCTTTTACACCTGTCTGGCGTAAAAAAGAAGTAAAAACAAAGAAGTTAAAACAACCTTAGATCAACAACAGCAGCAGAGGACACTTCATTCACAGAACAAAAACTGATCTGAAAGTCAGAATCAGTGCGTGAAAAACTGTCCATCCGTAGAGGAACCCAGCAGCAGCCAGGAGATGCTGGTCTATACCCTGATTCAGGGTCATCTTCAGGGTGAGCTCCTCAAATCTTTACACTGGCTTCCTGTCTGTCAAAGAACTGACTTCAAATTCCTGCTGCTAGTTCACAGAAACCTGAATGGTTTAGGACCAGAATCCATTCAGGGTCTTCTGGTCCGTTATGAAGCAACCAGACCCCTCAGGTCATCAGGGTCAGGTCTACTTTCTGTTCCCAGAGTCAGAACTAAACGTGGGAGGCAGCGTTCAGCTTTTATGCTCCTCACATGTGGAACAAACTCCCAGAAAACTGCAGGTCTGCTGACTCAGCAGTTTTACATCAGGGTTAAAAAGTTTTCTATTTGTGGTTGAGCGCCTTGCATGGCAGCTTCCGCCGTCAGTGAGTGAATGTGTGTGTGAATGGGTGAATGTGATGTAGGATGTAAAGCGCTTTGGGTATCATCCCAGGTACAGTAAAGCGATATATAAATACGGACCATTTACCATTTACCATTTGTTTGCTGCCTTTTATCAGAACAACAGTTAATTCCCCACACTGGAACTTTATTTCTGGCTTTTTATCTATTTAATTTAGGTCTTTTTTTTCTTTCGGTTTTTATTTAATTTCTCTAATTTCTTTAAAAATCTCTTTTCAATGCACTTGTTATTGCTTCCTGTGATGCTTTGATGCTTTTAATGTTCATGTGAAGCACTTTGAATTGTCTAGTGCACTGATACTCACTTCGGTCCTACGAGGGCCGCAATCCAGCAGGTTTTCCATGTATCCCTGCACCAACACACCTGAGTCAAATTAGGTGGCTCTAACAGCCAATCAGGTTCTACACAATGACTCATTAATTTGACTCAGGTGTGTTGGTGCAGGGATACATGGAAAACCTGCTGGATTGCGGCCCTCGTAGGACCGAAGTGAGTATCAGTGGTCTAGTGCATAAAATGGGCTATACAAATAAATTTGCCTTGCCTTCATACAACAGAAGTTTCCTCAGTTTCAGGTGTGTGTTAACGCCAAAGAGGAAAAACATCAGCCGTGATCTTAGTACCTGGTTCTGTCCATCAGCCTGGGAAGCTTATCAGGCCATTTAAAACATAAACAAGTAATAAATTTATGTTTGTTGGTTACTTTAATAAGACGGCAACTGGTGTTAAAAAAGAGGAGAATCATCCAGCGAACATTGAGTTGTTACCTGTTGTGTTGGGTCTGGACTCCATCATTCTACAGAGAGGAAGATTTTATAGCAGAAAACATTAAAGACAGCTGCTGATCAGACCATACAACGCTCAGAGGAACAGCAAAAACCCACGATCTCCATGTCAGACTGTCCAGCACACGGTTAGCATGTTAGCATGATATATTTCAAGTTCCTGACAGTCCAGTTAGAAACAGACTGAACCAGTACGGCTTGTAGGGAAGGTCGCAGAAGAAAAAATAACATGCAGCACGGCTTAGGCTGGCAAAGCTGCATCTGGAAAACCCACCAGACCTCTGGAACCAGGTCCTCTGGACAGATCAGACCACACTGGACCAGTTTGATCCTTAAACGCCTAACAGCAGCTGTCAGCACGGTGGTGGAGGGATGATGGGCTGGGCTTGTTCTAGAGTCAAGCTGTCTCATGCAGCAGGATAAAGATCCCAAACACAGCAGCAGATCTACACCAGAACTAGATGTTGACCTGGTCCAGTTAGAGTCCAGACCTCATCCTGATGGCAGGAATCAGACCGGCTGGAGGGGGAGGAGGTCTCAGTGTGGTCCAGCTAGAGTCCAGACCTCATCCTGACTGAGATTCTGTGCTGGGACCTTCAGATGCTGCAGACCTGGATGACCTGAAGTAATGATGGAAAGAAAAGTGAAGCAGAATTCCTCCACCAGCTTCCACGAGCTGCTGGAGCACGAGGTGGGCGACATTAAGTCTGGTGTTTTCTAGTCCAGTATGTCTACAGACTTCCTTCCTGAGAAATAAATAAATAAAAATAAAAAGGAAGTAAAACGAAATGTGTGTGTGTGGTTGGCTGAAGGCCCTGAAAGTCTGCGTCTCTACTCTTGTTTTAGTTAGCTGAGGTTAAGAAGGCTCCGAAGATAAACAGGTACACCACATCTGCTAATTTGACCTTTTTAAGCCACAAACCAGTACAGCTTACTGGGTTAAGATCTTAAAACACTGTATTAATAGACTTTGAAACGGTTCTGTGGGTTCATCGGGTCATTTTATAGGTGTTAGTTAGGTGTTAGTCACAGCAAGCTACAACGGTGTCATGTTGAAATCAGTTTTTAAAAAACTAACTAGATAATACAAAAACAGCTCAGCTCTGGTTAAATTATGAACACACACCTCTTCCTGTTGAGGTGAACAGTGGTCTGTACTCACAGTTCCACCCTTACACCCTTATTTGTTCATCTGCTTTATCACATATCAAATCGCTGTTGCTTCGAGTGTGTGTGTGTTGGACTCTGCATGTAAACATATTTGCACATTGGTACATGTACTTTAGAGAAATGTGATCTTCCAGAGATCCGGATTTAACAAGAATGTATGAGGGGACACTGGTAGGTCACTGGTATGAGTATTTGTCTGTACAGCAGGTATGTGTGTGTACATGCATGTGTGTGAGTGAGTATTAATGTTGTTTAAACCTCTATTTATACAGGGTTTAAAGGGAGGGTTTGTAGAGGAATGACAGTCAGTATCTCACAGAGAAGACTGTTTATTCATGCAGGTCACTACAGGACACTTTTCTCACGACCATTAACTCCACTGTGTTCGTATCCAGACCTGCAGCACAGTGCTGCAGCATTTTCTACATGCCCCCGCTTTGGAACGTCTCCAACAACCTCTGGCAGCCTCACTATGGAGCCCTTTAAACATCTTTAGGCTACTTTAAACCTCTCTGACCTCAGTAGTCAGGGATATCAGGGGACCTCTGGACTCCCAGAAGGAGTAATAAAAGTTTCCATGTGATGCCATGTGAGCTCCAGTCCGACACAGGTTGATCCGCTTGTTGACAGAACGACAGCTTTAATGTGTACAACACCGGACAATGTTGCTCCTCTAAAGAAGAAGATAACCAGTCAGAAGAAGCTCGGTGGTTTAATCCCCAGCTAGAGCTTTAAAACAGACATCAAGGCGATTGGACAGGAAATGGCTTCATCTGGTCTAGAAGAGTCTCAGAGTTTAATAGTCTATCAGAGAGCCGTGCGGAAGGCTAGAACAGATGATTATTGATAATTGAGAACAAGCCCTTGTACAGCTCTGAGTTAACCAGATAAACCTTCCCCATCCCAACCAGACTCCTGAGAGCCTGCGTGCACATGTGAGGACATTTTACCTTCCTTTACAACATGGTCCAGTCTGCAGACGTAGACCTGAAGTCCCTGAAAGTAGCTGAAAAAAGCTCTGCCACAACATCGGGGGATTCCAACAGAAGGATCGACATGACTGAACAAGGTACAGGTTTCACGTATAGCTGTGTTAAATTGCACATTTCCTTATTTAGTGGCTCACTTTTATACATGATGCTATGTTTTATTTATTGTTTTTAGTAAAGAATATTATGTTGTATTTGACTTATTGGTGTATTAACTTGTGTTTCCTTTTCTTTTCTTTTTAGATGTTTCTCCTTTTGTTAAAGCAGCGCCGCCGACCAGTCATCTGGGCTCTCAGCCGGGCCAGTGAGTGGTGGGATGGGACAATCCCGGGCTCACACACATGCAGTGGGTCCACACTTTCCCCATTCCAGAAGAAACATTTCATACCTTTATGCACGGCTACGTCCTGCGATGGAGAAGCAAAACACCAACTTCAGAGCCTGTTTGCCCCTGAGGAAGAGTTGCCATTGCACCGTGGAAGCTGGCGACCAACAGTGAAGACAGAAGTATGGGACATCTTTCCTCAGCGTGTCGGTGAGCAGGACTTCTGGAAGGCTGCTGCACATTCTTAGTTCCTGAAATGATTTGTTTTCTGGACCGGGAAAAGCTTGAAGACATGGTGGAATACTTGGAGAGCAGGTGGGTCTTCCACAGTGTGTTAGTGCTGCTGATGGCTCACACAGACAGAGGACACCACACGACTACTTCAACAGGAAAGGGTGGTGTTCCTTCATCCTCCAGGGAGCTGTTGATGATGCTCTGATGCGGCACCTCAACACTTGATTCCTTTTTTAATGTTACATATAAGCCAACACACCCACAGTTTTTGTTAAGTGATCGTTTGCTGTAATAAATTCTGTTACCTTGTTGGGAAATCAACAAGGAAATTAGTGTTTTTATTAAACCTTTTGAATGTAAAATATATGTTTAGCAGATGCATTAGTGTTGTTTCTACAGGTCTTAAATAACTGATAAAATGAAACTGGAATGATTATACAGAACCTTGTTATTTTACGTCCTGTTTTAGTAATAACAAAGTCAATATCTCCATCTATAATTATAAATGTTTTGAGTTTATATGTCATATCATTTATAAATATAAGTTTATATAACTAGAAATTATTCTAAATATGTTGGACGCACAACCAATTATACATTTTACTTCCTGGAAATGAGAAATGCACAAAAAATGTACCAGATAAACATCTTTTATATAAAAGAAGAAGAAGAAAAACAAATAGGAATTAAAGGAAATAAAGTTTTGTGCCAGCTGAAAGCCATTACTGCCTGGGGGGTGGCTCGGGGTCATGACTGCCTCCCAGCACCTGCACAAGCTGCCCAAGGACATCGAGGAAGGCCTGGTTGAACATAACCAACTGCTCCATCTGCTGCCGGGGAAGTTCTGTCTCCTGATACTTCCTGAGCATCCAGACACCTGAAACTGATGCTCCGAAAAGCTCTCCGATCTCTCCAGCTGCCTTCATCTGCAGCCTGCATCTCCTCCATGACTGAGCTGCAACCGTCTCCTAGCAACTGGAATATACCAAAGACCAGAATAGTGGGTTTTAAGCGACATTAAAAAAATTAATTAGGTGGATGTACATTAGTTAATACAAGGTCAAACTGCAATCATAGCTAGAAAGATACTTTATAAGTCCTGCAAGGGAAATTTCCTGTTACAGCAGCAATCAGATTAACAAATAAAGAACACATGCAACAAATAAGAAAAATGTACACACAACAATAAACTCAGTGAACACAAAATATACAAGAGAAGCTCAAAACACAGTAAAGAAAATGAAATGACTATATATAAAGACTATGTACAGTTATGATGATGCAAAGAAACTACTGAGGAACTTTGTTCACAGTTTAATGTCATTTCTAAATTAGGAAAAATGCACAACTTCCACTCAGAACATCAGGAATTACCTGTTCAGTGGGTGTAATCTCTGGTCGGGACGGTGGTGATGCAGTCACAGGGGTACTGGGACTGGGACCGTGTACTGGGACAGTCAGAGGGGGACTGGGACTAGGACTGTGTACTGGGACAGTCAGAGGGGTACTGGGACTGGGACCGTGTACTGGGACAGTCAGAGGGGTACTGGGACTGGGACTGTGTACTGGGACAGTCACAGGGGTACTGGGACTGGGACTGGGGCTGGGATTGGGACTGGGACTGTGTACTGGGACAGTCAGAGGGGTACTGGGACTGGGACTGTGTACTGGGACAGCCAGAGGGGTACTGGGGCTGGGACCGTGTACTGGGACAGCCAGAGGGGGGCTGGGACTGGGACCGTGTACTGGGACAGTCAGAGGGGTACTGGGACTGGGACTGGGGCTGGGATTTGGGACTGTGTACTGGGACAGTCAGAGGGGTACTGGGACTGGGACTGTGTACTGGGACAGTCACAGGGGTACTGGGACTGGGACTGGGGCTGGGACTGGGGCTGGGATTCGGACTGGGACTGGGGCTGGGACTGGGACTGTATACTGGGACAGTCAGAGGGGTAATGGGACTGGGAGTGTGTACTGGGACCGTCAGAGGGGTAATGGGACTGGGACTGTATACTGGGACAGTCAGAGGGGTAATGGGACTGGGACTGTGTACTGGGACCGTCAGAGGGGTAATGGGACTGGGACTGTATACTGGGACAGTCAGAGGGGTAATGGGACTGGGACTGTGTACTGGGACCGTCAGAGGGGTAATGGGACTGGGACTGGCTCGGATGTCCTTTCGAATCTCTCGGCTGCCATCCACTGAGATATCTCTTTGTACACTTTTGTTTCTCACTGCTCCATCCAGCTCCTTCTGAATCACGCTACCAGCTATAGCCAGGAAAGTTTGTAGTTCCAGAGCTGACCAGACCTTACTGATGTTTGCAGACATCCTTTATTCTTTATCTTTCCAACGTCCAAATGTTGCACCCCTGGACGTGGGGATGGCTAGTAAAACGATATAAATGATCACAAGGAAGACTCAGTGATGTTTCCTCGTGAACGGGTTTACTCGAATGAGGAAACCCCTTTAAATCCCCTTGTGAGCATGAGCAGCGAGACAGTCGATCCCAGAGTAACGGATCACTGCAAAACACGGCTTCAACAATCTTAGATTATATGGAATTGTATAAACAAATTATTTCAACCGTTTTAACTCAGTTTTTACCGTAAGCAATGAATTAATCATTTTTACATCTTTCCCAACACAACAAACAATATGTCACCTCCTCAGTAAGACGGCATATTACAACTTATCACACAAACACAACTGAACCATGAACTGAACAGCAGCATTGTTTGTGTTGCGCTTGCTTTTGTCGTGGGCAGTGACGTTTTTCTGTCCGCCAATCAATGGATTTTATCGCCAATGCCAGTAGCTCCGCCCCTCACCATACCGTAGAAATTTTCCTATGGACCTACTACTGACGGGGATCCATAAATGGTGCAGTATGGTTTGGTTGTATGGGCCCATTTTATAATTGAAACACACAAAATAGCGTACTGAAGGATGTCCCATGATGCATTGGGCTCTTCCTTTTCATCTCTCTGCTCCTCATCATGTGTAAACTTATGACAGTATTGGCATCATTAACTTTGGTTTCTCTTCTTTATCTCAGCAGATCTTCTTGGTTGGGAGTTATGGTGTTTGTTGGTCTTTCTTTCCTGCCCTCTCCACCCCATCCGGATCAGGCAGATGGCGGCCTTCCCTGACCTGGTTCTGCTTCTGATAGAGGTTTTCCCTTCCTGTTACAAGGGAGTGTTTTTCTTTCCACTGTTGTCCTGTGCAGCTCAGGATGGAGGACTGAATTAAAGTCCAGATTCATCAGAAGTATATAGAAAAATAAAGTTAAATAAATAAAAAAACGAACACAGGGTTAAATGGAAAAAATAATAATTAACTTTATTATCAGGTCAGTCCTCTTTGTTTTTGAGAGAAGTTAAACTATTAATTTAACTGATGTTTCAAATATATATATATATGTATAGCTGTATATTGTATATATATATATATATATATATATACTGTATATACATGTGTGTTTCACCCACATAAACCCCCTTGGTCTAAAATACAGTTTTTTGTGTTTGTATTTTAGTGATTTTAGTTTTTGTTCTGCAAACTTTGAAACAAAATATAAGGCAAGGTAAGGCAGTTTATTTATATAGCACATTTCATGTACAGGACAATTCAAAGTGCTTTACATAAAACAAAGACATTACAGATATTTAGAAATAGTAAAAGGCATCAACACAAAATCACAATAAAATAATAAATTACATTAAAATGATTAAAAGCAAGATAAGTTAAAAAAGTTAACATGCAGATTTCATGCACAGACGCATGAGAAAAGAAATGTTTTTAACCTGGAGTTAAAAATGTCTACATTTGGTGAAAGTTTAATCTCCACTGGCAGTTTGTTCCATTTGTTTGCAGCATAACAGCTAAATGCTGCTTCTCCATGTTTAGTCTGGACTCTGGTCTGGACTCTGGTCTGGACTAGTTGACCAGAGTCTTTGGATCTAAGAGCTCTGCTAGGTTTATATTCTCTGAACATATCACAGATGTATTCTGAGCCTAAACCATTCTGGGATTTGTAAACAATCAGAAGGGTTTTAAAATCTATTCTGTGACTGACTGGAAACCAGTGTAAAGATTTTAAAACTGGTGTGATGTGTTCAGATCTCTTAGTCCTGGTTAAAACTCTAGCAGCAGCGTTCTGGATGAGCTGCAGATGTTTAATGCTCTTTTTAGGAAGTCCTGTTAATAGACCATTACAGTAATCCAGCCTACTGGAGATGAATGCATGGATGAGTTTCTCTTGGTCTTTCTGGGAGACTAAACTTTTAATTCTGTTGATGTTTCTGAGCTGGTAAAAAGCTGTCTTAGTGAAGCTTTGATGTGGCTGCTGAAAGTCAGGTCAGAGTCTATCAACACTCCCAGGTTACCAACTTGGTCGGTGATTTTAAGAGCCCGAGTCTCCAGGTGTTTACCAATGCTGTCCCTCTTCTCTTTGCTACCAAACAGAATAATCTCAGTTTTGTCTTCATTTAATTGTAGGAAATTCTCCCTCATCCAGGTGTTTATTTGCTCCAGACACTGACACATTAAGTCTATTGGACTGCAGTCATCTGGTGACAGAGACACATAAAGTTGTGTATCATCTGCATAACTTTGATAATTAATGCTATAGAGCCATTTTTATTTGTTTTAAATTTCATTTTAACAGTTAAACACAAGAATGCCTCATATTTTATGTTTTTAATACTCACCTCTGAACAGACAATCCAATGACCACAACACACTGATCTTAAAGTCTAGTATCATTGGTTTCACTGCAAGACACAACACTACAATCCCTTTTCTTTCTCACCTCTAACCTAAAAAATGAAAGGAATTGAATTTGGAACAAGTTAAAAGTTCGAACTGGTGAGCGATTCATTTTAACCTGTGAAAACTGAACTTGGAACTAGTTCATGAGAAGCATGATGCTAAACTGGGCCAAAAAGGTCATTTTGGAGATGTTCCCTGAACTGTTTGTCCTACAACCTTCTAATTTAGTTTTTCTTCACGTTATCAGGGATAATGTTCACATATTGTTCTACAACCTGATAGAAGTTTAGAGTTACAGCTGCATCATTCAAAGAGATATTCAGATCCATCCTGAAGGTGCCTGAAACTTGTGCTATGTACCATCTTCTCTTACTATTCACCAGTAAAACATGTACTAATATTTACACATCCTAACAAATTTCCTTTCTCAGTGACTCCTAAAGTATTCAGAGATCTTGTGGTTTATCGATATACTCATTTTTATTATGGGGATGAAATTTTGGAGCAGAGATCTAAAAAAACAGGCTCAGGCCTCAAAGGGTTAAAGCATCTTTAAACTCCACAGAACCTCTTCAAAATCTGTTTTTCTCCTCTTGAAAGCTAAAAGAGTTAGTTAAGTGATTCGGGAATGTAAATATAAACAAAGGCATCATAGTTACCAGAACCTCTCAACATGCCTTATTATCCACTAAACCCTTTTAATGCTACTGAAGACCTGGAGAAAACCTTGAAACACTCCCGTAAACCAGTCAAGAGACAGTTGATGGACTATAGAGTCTCTAAGATGGACTTGGGTCATCACAGTGGCAGAAAAGATACCACCACTCTTCTCTTCAAAAGCAGATCATCTTTATCCTCGGTTTTACTTTAGAGAAATACTCAGGAAACTATTTATAGCTCTTCTGCCTGATCTAAGACAAGGGAAATCTGAAGTTGTCAGTCCTCCATAAGGTACTCTGGGTCATCTGAGGTGGAAAAAACACATCATGGAAAAATTAAATTAGCCTATAAGAGAACCTGGAGAGCCTTCATGCTGCTTGCAGATCTTTCCACAGACCATCAAAACTCCTTTTAGATCTGTAGATACCTTAAAGGGAGCATGAAGGATTATTAGGATCCTTCGGTGTCGTCTCAACCCAACTGATCATTATCAGGGCGTCTCAATGTCCTGCAGACCACCAGCAGAGCTTCCAGGTCAGGATCCTTGAAACCCATTTAACCAGCACACCAGCGAGGAACTTTCTCTAAAAGCTTCTCAAAAAAGGTTTCCTGTTCTTAGTGACCTTGAATCTTTCAATTAAACGTCGCAAAACAGGCCAGAACATCTGTTTATTTGTTCAAATCAAATAATTTGCCAAGCATCTTTCAGGGCCTTTAGAAACTTTTCCCACATCTTGGGAACTTTCTCTACTTATCAGAACATTAGAAACCTTCAAATGAACTTCATTGATCAGCAAAATCTAAAAAGACGTCCGAATATCCTCCTGTCCCGTCTCTTCTCTGAGATCTCCCCTAACGACGGCTAATCCTTTGGTTTAGTTTTACTGTGCTGTGGGTTTATTGTTTAGCTCTAGTTTCCTGTTTTATTTTGTAGGTTCATCCCCCTTGTGTATTGTGGTCTGTTTTGATTCCTGTTCATTAGCTCACCTGCTTAGATTTTCTCATTCACTTCACCTGTTTCTTGTTAGTTTACCTCAGTGTATTTTTACCCCTTGCTTTCACTTGTCCTTTGTCAGATCATCCATCTTGTTTCCCCATCATGTCTGTCATGTGTCTTCCATGTAGATACATCAATATTAAAACATCTATTCCTGATCTCATCTGCCTCTGAGTCCTGCATTTGGGTCCATTTCCTCACCTCCGCTACACCGCTACACTTCTCTTTCTTTTCCTCTCTTCCTCTGATAACATCCTCTTGGCTTTCTTTAATGAATCAGCTATGGTGCGCATTCAAAACTTCCATTATGTTGATATCCAGTTACTAGCATGTGATGTATAGCTGCAAAGTGATGCTGCAGGGCAGCAAACAGCTCCAAGAATATGCATAATAAATGTCACTGTACCATTATAATGAGTCAGAAACAAAGTTTTAGGTCAGAATGTTACACAGTGCTACTTTAAAGTTGTCTGTGAGATCAAACTTCGTACATACAGACCAGAGCAACGTCTCTAAGCCCTTCCAGATAAAAGAAGAATTAAAAAATGACATAGGGAAACAGATGGAGAACATGTTTGTTGACAGAGTGAACGTCAGCAGTTGACTGAGGCGACTGAAAGCAATCCGTTCTGCCAGCTTCGCTCAGTGTTATCATTCCACACACATTTCTTTTTCAGCAAACTGTTACCATGGTGACAGGAAAGTTAAAAACACACACAGGACATTTATCTGGATTCTTTACCACACATGTTATTAAATGAAAAGCCAAAAACAACACCAGGTGTGTGAAATATGTGATTGATGTCACTGTGAAGCATCACCGGGTCTGGACCTGACCAACGCCTGCAGGGGCCGGTTACTGAATGAGCCCTCTGGGTATGGCCCCGGCGGCCAGAGGTTTCAACATTAGGGCCCCATCTGTATGCATAGCTGAATAAATTAAAGCTTTGATTAGGAGAAAAAGTTATTATAAAGTTACTACATGAGAGTAAAAAAGAAAATAAATCAGTGATGTTTTTGGCTCAAAAATCAGACATTCATAAACTTCTGAGACTTCTTAATGACACACATTAAATACAGTGGTGCACCATCCAGGACTGAAGGTTACACAAGGCCGTGGTAAACTATGTGTTCACAGAGTTTCTTTAGACTCAAGAGACGCCCAGACACATCCAGTCTAAACCATAAAAGCTCTATAAATCCATCTCCAACATCCAGATCACTGGCTCCACGAAATTCTTGTTTACTTCATTCTCTGCAGGTCTGAGGCCTCAAAACCAAACTCAGCACCACAAAGCTGCTCGGGTTTTTCACCCGGTAGGCCACGTGCTCTGGCTTCATTCCTCAGCCAGATAGCCTCATAAATTAAACATCTGAAGTGTTTTCCGTTTGTAGGCAAAGATATGATGAGTAGTAAACATTTGGTATTTTGTTGCTCCTCCAGGATAGACATAGTGCAGCATCTTCATGACAATGTGGATGTTTGTCTGGCTACCGCATCTGACCTCCACAAACTAGCAGACAGCTCCTAGCGCTGTGAGGAACAAACTGTCTGTTTGTTCTGTCGGATTCTTCAGTTTAGATTAGATAGCTCTATTTTCTCCTGCATGAGTTCTCCAGCTCACAAGATTCATTTCATATTTACTGACATTTGCCTCAAATCCAAATTCAATCCAATTCAAATCTATTGTCTGAAATTCATTGAAAAACCCTGAAATATTCTCTGAATTCAAAAACATGTCAATTTTTTTCCTTCAAAAACAGATTCAGATGCTTCCTCAAAGATCCCTTAACCTTCTGCAGCATCTAAACAACTATCAAATTTACTTGAAATATACTCTAACTTCGTTCATAACTCAGAAATAAATCAAACTCCTGCATCTTTAAAAGCCCCCATTCCACTCCAGTCTTTTTTAAATAAAGAAATCATTCATGTCCCTAAGGATATATGAAAAGAAGAATTACTGAAACATCTGCAACATAATCTTTTAAAGAATATAACACTTCTAAACTCATCAAGCTTCACCACAAACATCTTGATCGTCTAAAAGATTCCTTGTAAGGACTTAAGCCACTAAAATCCCAAAAATCTCTCCAAGAAATTATTATAACCTCCATAAACTATGATGAAATCTAATCTCATTGACAATAACCACAGAAACCTCCTTAAAGGACCCTGACATTTTTTTAAAATCTTCCTTATGAACCTTGTTCAGAAGATTTTTAACCTACTTTAAGCCCAAGAACTATCAGGATCTAAAGCCCTGCTTCCACCGGCAGGTGCAGGGAGGGTTGGGACACAATTTTAGGTGTTTCCACATGCGGAAACTGGGAAGGGTACTCTAATACCCAACCCTTGTTGAGACCCTTCTGTTGGGGTACCAATCTAATAGACCCAACCCGAAAGGGTGGAGCTTGACATGTTGCAATCCATCGATTGGTTAAGAAAGTCCCCTCCTGTGTGACCC
This sequence comes from Melanotaenia boesemani, assembly GCF_017639745.1. NCBI lineage: Eukaryota > Metazoa > Chordata > Actinopteri > Atheriniformes > Melanotaeniidae > Melanotaenia > Melanotaenia boesemani. The sequence continues at coordinate 5,317,009 of NC_055705.1, read as the reverse complement.
GGCATCAAAACAAAGCAGCAGTTCAGAGCAACAGATTTTTGTCGATTAAATCTCCATTAAAAAGCACGTTGACGTCACGTTGTTTCGTAGCTGAGGCATCTATCACTATCCAGCTGACACTCTGCCTCTCAGGTAAGGTTACGGTTGCTGTGGAAACACAAGAAGATTAAAGTTTACAAGACATATCCACGACCTAACCCTTCCGGATCCAACCTGTCCCAAACCGACCCAACCCAACCCGTCCCAAACCAACTTTACCTGTCCAAAACCGACCCAGCTTCAGCCGAACTGACCCAACCCGACCCAACCCATGGGGGGAAGAAAGGCTTTACATAAACCTTACACATAGAGGCAAACATTTCTGGCACCTTTACCAAACCCCTGAAAACTACGTGAAACTCAAACGTCCTGGAATATGATTCTTCTTAAATCTTAATACGATGCTGAAACACACTGAAAAAACAGACATTTTTAAAATTCTTAGGAGTCCCTATATCATCCACAAGAACTAGCTCCACCTCTGGATAAGCCTTGACGGGGCCGTTAAACTCTTCTAAAACCTCTTTATATCATCTTAAACATAACTATGAAAGTTTGAACACTTCCTAAGCTAAAGCATCCACAACAGCTTCTACACTTGACACCCAAATAAGAACCAATATGTTTAAACATTTAAACCACAAACATCTGGAACATCTGTTGAAATCGTGAGACTTATATTAGCTTCCAAAAATCTCAGTTAAACTAAATACCACCCCAACCTCCACAAAATCCTCCAGCATGTAAAACTTCATCCAGAGCCCCGTATGCAACACAACCGGAGAGGCTGAACTCAGGAAACAGGGCTGAAGTGGAAGCTCCCTAAAGGCCAGGATGGACCAGGAGTGCCCTCCGGTGGCCTAAAACATGAACTGCACCCAGTAGGAGACGACTGAAATCTGTTGTCTTAAGTAACTTGGAAACTAACCTCTAAGGTCAGAATTGTCAGTATGGTTGCAGCTTCTCTCTGATCCCTTTTCAGTCTCAGTTTCTTGATTGCTAACTATACTCAATATACATGATGCTGAGAAGTTTGGTGCAGCTAAGGCTCCTGGAACAATGACACAACTGAGCACTACCAAACTGTAATACAGTAGATATAAAGAATACTCACACCCCTGTTAAAGTTCCAGGTATTTGAGATGTTACCATAGTAAATCATTTCCTAACTTTTCCTCCTTTAATGTGACCTATAACCTGAACAATTCAACCTTTGAGCTTTAACAGCCCCTTCTACCCCTTGGTAGAGTGCACTTTTACAGTGACTCTAATGACCTGACAGAACCATCTCTACCACTTTGTTTGGGTATGTATGACTGTAGGATTTCCCCACCATTTCCTCAGTTTCCTGCAGAAGTCATGCTGAAAAGTACATGGAGGTTTTAGAGCAACATCTGCTCCCATCCAGACAACGTCTCTTTCAGGAAAGACAATGCTGAACCACATCCTGTTTCCATCACAACAGCATGGCTTCACAGGAGAAGAGTCCGGCTGCTGAACTGGCCTGCCTGCAGTCCAGACCTTTCACCAGTACACAACATCTGGAGCATCATGGAAGCAGAAATCCACCAACCAAGGTCCAGGACTGTAGAGCAGCTAGAATCCTGCATCAGACCAGAATGGGACAACATTCCTCTCCTAAAGCTCCAGCAACTGAGGCCTGAACCAGGAAGCAGGACTAACATACCCGGATATCTCTCTGTTACCTGGGTGGACTTACCCAGATGTTCAGCATCCTGAATCCTACGAAGCTGGTTGTCAGCTCGGTAATTCAACCCAGAGTTTTCCATCTGGATCAGAAAAGGGGCAGGGTTTGCAGCATTTGACCAATCGCAGACATGGAGAAACCCTGCAGAGCAGCATGGAGGACTGGACCATTATTCTTCCTCCAGACCAGAAGCAACACTGTTGCCATAGCAACAGCCAGGAAGGAATGCTGGCTCTGTTACTGCGTAAATTAGTGAGATTCTAGGATATTAATTGATGGGACAATATAAACGGACATGACTCTGATTATTACGGCCCAGATGTTTGGGGCGGAGCTTCAGTTCCTTCCTTTCCTCCATACTCTCCATCCAGGTCTTTAGAGGCTCCGCCCCTCATTATGTCAGATCAGCCCTGGTGGAGCTAAACGGACTCGGGAACAAGTCAAGAACCAGGACAGAAACATTCCTCAAAGCTCTCAACTTTTAGATTTATAAAACCTTGTATAAGTGTGTCCTACTCATGTTTCCGTTTATAAATCAGAATGAACTCTAAAGCAGGTGCATGTGAGGGAACGCCTTGCCCCACCCACATGGTGGCTATAAATGTCAGGTATAATACGCCTATAATAACATATTTATCACATCAATTCCATGATGGCTTTCTAGTTGCTGGGTGCTCCAGCTGGGTGGGAGGTGTTCCAGCTGGGTGGCGGTGTTCCAGCTGGGTGGGCGGTACTCCAGCTGGGTGGGCGGTGTTCCAGCTGGGTGGCGGTGTTCCAGCTGGGTGGGCGGTACTCCAGCAGGGTGGGCGGTGTTCCAGCTGGGTGGGCGGTGTTCCAGCTGGGTGGCGGTGTTCCAGCTGGGTGGGAGGTACTCCAGCTGGGTGAGCGGTGTTCCAGCTGGGTGGCGGTGTTCCAGCTGGGTGGGTGGTACTCCAGCTGGGTGGCGGTGTTCCAGCTGGGTGGGCGGTGTTCCAGCTGGGTGGCGGTGTTCCAGCTGGGTGGGCGGTACTCCAGCAGGGTGGGCGGTGTTCCAGCTGGGTGGGCGGTGTTCCAGCTGGGTGGGCGGTGTTCCAGCTGGGTGGCGGTGTTCCAGCTGGGTGGGCGGTACTCCAGCTGGGTGGGCGGTACTCCAGCTGGGTGGGCGGTGTTCCAGCTGGGTGGGCGGTGTTCCAGCTGGGTGGGCGGTACTCCAGCTGGGTGGGCGGTGTTCCAGCTGGGTGGGCGGTGCAGAGGGACACAATCGCCGCTATTAACCAGGTGGCCAACAAGTTGCAGGAAATAAAGACAGTCTGGACGGAATCAAGACAACAATAAAACGGCATTGTGTAAGAATAAATAAATAAAGGAAATCCTCCTCTTGTGTGTTTCATTAGCGTAGCATCACTTCTAGACCTCCAGCCTCCAGTCTGGTCCCGCTCTGCTGGAATGAAGGACCAAAGCTACTTTCCACATTGACTGCTACATGCTGGCAGCAGACTGGCTCCTTATTTATCTGGATGGATTTTATAACATGGAAGTTTTGTTTCACAATGACAGAACATATTTTAGCGGTTGAGCTTCTTATTAATATCATCTCCCATTTTCCTGAAAATCCTGTTCCGACCGTGCGTTCTTAGGAGAATTAATACTGAATGTGCGTCTTTATTCATTTCTGCAAACAACTTTAATATCTAACATGTGGTGTTAAAGGTAATAGTGGTTTGTGCACAAATGTCTCACATTTCACAGCATTTCCTTGATTTTATTTGGACTGTTGGTGAACCAGCATCATAGTACAGAAAACCAGGAAGTTACCTGGATAAGAGAAAATCCAGCTTGGTACTACAGGCCACTGGTCTCCTCAGACATTTACAGACAGTTGTTAAACGTATTCTGTCTTTATTTACACTTTACATAAAGTCACAACTTTTTTCAGAATTTGTGTCGTAGATAGCTGCTAGCATAACATGCTAACGGCTCAAGAACATCTTGAAGGATGAAAGACAAATTGCAGCTTCTGTATTCAGTTTGCTCTTTATTGCTTCATTTATTTAATCATATTTGTATTTTCATTCTTCTCACATATATCTCCATTTTCTTTCATTCTCATATCAAACATTCAGTTTCCATCTCCTCTGATTCATCACTTACCTGCAACATTTCTTCTCACAGTGCTTTCCTCCAGTTTTCCATTTCCATTTACTCATTTTAAAGGTAATTACAGTCAATCTGAACTCAAAATCTCCATTTTTAAAAGTTACACAGCATCATTTCTTCTCACCATCTGCTATGTTCAGACAACAAAACAAAAAAGTTCTTATTTTGAGACTTGAAACTGAGTCATTAAGATGGAAGCTAAGATTTAGCTACAGATAAGAATCAACAATCCAGCTGCAAATCTTGTAGAAACATGAAAAAGAGGAAAAAACGGAATTATTTACAGAATCAGACCATCTGGTCTCAGTAATGATCCTACCAGTCAAAGTTTTCCACAATGACCCTGAAAAATAGACACAAAAGGAATAAAAATTTACATGAAAGGATAAAAAGTTTTCAGAGATTTTAAACGGTTGTTACAGAGTTGCTTTTTTTTTACTATTTTAATTTTATTTTTTAAGTTAAAGTTTAAGGAAGTTTATCTAAGTTTAAAAGACGTAAGATGTCACTTGTTTGGTAAGTGGTATAACCTACTGAATGTACTACAGACTGACAGTAAAATTCAGCAGATATAATGGAAAACAGAAAATGTTTAAATATTACTGCATATTATCGTTATTCTAACTTATTACGTTTAAACTGTGATCTCCAGATAACAAACTTGTAAAAATAAGTTTTGTGTCAAAGAGGAAAAAAAGTGCAAAACAGTCAACAACCTAAAGGAAGTTTAGTAACAGGAAGGTTTGTTTTCTTGAGATCACAGGTATACAATCATCACACAGAAATCTTGTTTCTGGTCACGTGTCCATCAGCAGGTGTGTTTCAGTACATTCGATTAAGTTCAGTCCGACTAGGTCCAGTCCGGCCAGCCGCGGTGGAGCAATACCGTCCTAATCAAGTTCAAACACATTCAGATTAGATTTTTCTACCTCTGTCCATCAAGAAAAGTCAACCAATCTCGGGCTGGAGTCTCCGCTGCCTCCTGGAGATTGAACCAATACCTCCCCATCTTCTTCCTCGCCTTCCCCTTCAAAGATGGCCGTCATGGGGGCGGCGAAGAGGCGGCAGCGAGCTGCGAAGTGCCGACTGGCAGAGCAGGGAGGAGTGAGGGAGCGAGGTCGCATATGGACAGAGGAGAGGACCAAGAAAGGAGAGGAAGAGGAGGTGAGGACGAGGTGATTGTGCGTCTGAACTTGTCGCCTACATCCAACCATCATGGAGAGAGAACAAGATGCAGAGGGAGGCACCTGGACACCCAGATGCAGGGGGGTGCTGATGTTAGCCACCATGTGGGAGGAGTTTACAGGTGTTACTGGTGATGGAGGAGGCAGCCGTGCCACCTGGAGGTCCGTGGCAGCAGATGGAGCCACGACGACGCGAAGCCGTTCAACTGCTGAGATCCGACAGGATGAATCGGATTGACTGCCCTTCCTCAGCAGGAGTGCCTTGAAGCTCTCGCTCCTCACTGACCTGTGACTCCGGTGGGATGCTGGTCGGGTCTGTTGAGAAGGTGGGTCAACTCGACTTTCCAAGGAGTGGGAAGAGGAGGAAAAGACACGATTCCTATCTTGTTCTATATCCCTTCTTCCAAGTATCTTCCTTTTGGACCTAAAAGGAAAAAAAACGGGGGATGAGTTAGCTTCTTAATTGTCCCAGAAACACACAGGCTGGGTCTCACTGTTGAGCTCTGGCAGTGTACGCATGTGGTAGGGTCAGCGTCCGCATGCGGTAGGGTCGGCATCCGTGTGCGGTAGGGTCGGCATCCGTGTGCGGTAGGGTCGGCATCCGTGTGCGGTAGGGTCGGCATCCGTGTGCGGTAGGGTCGGCGTCAGCGAGTGGTAGGGTCAGCGTATGCATGCGGTAGGGTCAGCGTCCGCATGCGGTAGGGTTGGTGTCCACGTACAGTAGGGTCGGCGTCAGTGAGTGGTAGGGTCGGCGTATGCATGCAGTAGGGTCGGCGTCCACGTGCGGTAGGGTCGGCGTCCGCAAGTGGTAGGGTCGGTGTCCATGTGCGGTGGGGTCGGCGTCAGCGAGTGGTCAAGTCGGCGTGTGCATGCAGTAGGGTCGCCGTCTGCGAGCGGTAGGGTCGGCGCCCGCGTGCGGTAGGGTCGAAATACGATTGAGTAGAGCTGACATCGGTGACTATGGGGCTGGGGTCTGCATGCGGTAGGGCCGGCGTCCGTGTGCGGTAGGGCCGGTATCTTTGTACCGTCGCCTAGGCATCTGCCTACGGTAGGGCCAGTGCAGCTGATGCTGGTGAAACGTGCTCTGGCATTCTAGCATATTGTTACAGCGTTGTGTTGCAGTTTTTCTTACGTGGTTACTGCACATCAAGAAGCTACAGAAATCCGAAAACATATAATCACAAACCAACCAAGTAAATCCAATAACCGAGCTGCAAGCAGGGGTGCATATTGGGTCTTGAAGAAGTGCGCATAAAGCCTTCACAGAACAGACGGCTACATTTGCGACCTTACGCAGAAGCTGCACAAGTTTAAATCCAGCTTTAGTTTTTATTCTCCTTAAGGACATGAAAGAGAAAATAGAAAATCTGCCTGGCATTGTTCCTTATATAATATCCTAGATATTACTTCAGATAAAAGCAAAAGTATTCCTCATTACCTTATTGCAGATGTCCACCACCATTCTTTTTTTTTTAAAAACTTCAAGTTTGTTTCAGTTGAAGTCCAATCACTACAACGTTGACTATACTGCCCCACTGCTGATTCTACGCCGCAGGCGGAGGATTTTCCTTCCTGGTTCTGGTGCTGATGGAGGTTTTTCTTTTCTAGTTCTGGTCCTGCTGGACGTTTTGCTTCCTGGTTCTGGTTCTGATGGAGGTTTCCATTCCTGGTTCTGATACTGATGGAGGGTTACCTTCCTGGTTTTGATAGATGGTTTTCCTTCCTTCCTGGTTCTGGAGCTGATGGAGTTTTTTTTTTTTTCCTTTTAATGGAGCTGATGGAGGTTTTCCTCTCCAATATCCACTCCGGATGGAGGACTGAATCAATGAGATGATCTGACCCAATCCATTGTTCTTTATCTAGGTTATTATTTTTATGAACTGTTTTAAATGAACAGAGTTTTTATAAGCAGGAGTAATTTTGAATTGAAAGAACTCGTTTTACCACATGGTCAGGCCGTATTTAATCATTTCAACCCAAATCGGACCAAATCCACCTCTCTGACTCTCGTCAACATTACTGGGAAGCAACAAACCTGAATGTGCTGACAGAGTCCACAACTGAAGACAAATACCCAAAGAAGGAACTATCAAAACAACTAACAGAAGGGCAAATTGGGAAGGAAGCTTCTAGTTTCAGGGACAAAACATTTAAATAAAGGAACGATGCTGGAAGGCGAGGAGGAGGGATAGAACAGAGGACTTGGATTCGGGTCATGGAACTCAGGAGCTACACTCAACTCTACACATTCACTGACAAATCAGAGGCTTTACCTGCAGCCACGCCCCAACAAGCGGGTGTTCACGCTGTGCCTTCCCATACTGCACTGCTCCAGAGGCAGAGGGAGGAGGCAAGCAGACATGTGAGGATGCTCTGTGACAGTGGGCGCACTTACAGTGTTCAGCATGTGTTTGGGTGGCACTACCTGTGGATGACAGCAAACAGATCCTCTGTGGTTCGTGGTCGGCCAGAGACAAACATCTGGTCTGCTGAGACACTGACAAACACGTCATCTGGTAAAGACACAAGAGAGTTCATTTGTTATTTTCTGTAGTCAGGCTTGAACATGAAGTAAAAACATGCTTAGAAAGTCCTTTTCTTACATACCAGCCCAGCTCTGAACAGACTTAGTAAAAACAGAAGCTCTGATTCAGCGGTTGTTATGACCCATTGCTGTTGTACCTCTGATGCCTGCTACATATTTTTACCTCCTTTAAAGTTTGTCTGAGGAAGGTTGGCCTATTTGATTCTTCTCTGCATAAACAAAAAGTGTAGCAGTGCTGATCCTGAGGGATAGACTGCAGCCCAGTTTCAGGAATATTTCTAGTTTAAATGTGCCCGACTACAGATGCTTTTTTTAAACCTCATGACCAGACCCAAACACACAGATCTCATTCTTGGGATTTACTCATACAGTCTTTTGAGGGCACTTGGTCAAATCTTAAAGGAACCCAATCTAACTTAGAGCAGACACTAACAGGGTCAGGTTCTGGACATATTCAACAGATTTTTTGAAGTAAGGACCAAGAACTTGGTCAAAGTGTCCCGTTCAGGAACAGTGAGAGCCTATCTATGTCTTTTCTAGACAGCATCACACAGTTGCTGCATCCATGATGAGAATCTCCCGTTCCATCACATCCCAAAGCTGCTGGACTGAGATCTGGTGGCTGTGGAGGCCGTTGGAGTCCACTGAACTCATCGTCATGTTCTAGAAAGCAGGTGGAGATGATCTGAGCTTTGTGTCATGGTGCATTATCCTGCTGGAAGTAGCATCAGAAGATGCTCCACTGTGGTCATAAAGGGATGGTGTAGCGGTAACCCCACTACACCAGCACATTTCAGTTATGTTAGATTGAGTTAACACTTCTGTTTATATTTGGTTTGAATTAGGTTGAAATGCTTTAGTTCTCTTTTTTAGCGCACACATTAGAGCACCATTGTATTTTCAATTCTGTTTAAGTTCTGTGTATTTAACATATATTCTTTTCTTTTAATGGAGCTGGGGGAGCCTTATGAATGCTTGGGGGCAGAAATGAGCTCAACTGGTAGAAGCCAAGGAGCAGGAAGTGCCGTGGGCCTAGATCAAGCCAGCTCCTTCCAGAGGGGGGATCAGTTGCCTCCATATCTTTAAATATTTAGATTTGTTGTTTGGATTTTGATTAGTTTGATTTCTTGTTTCATTTTTGGGTAATTCTTTTTGTTAAGTAATAGTGAACTAACTGTTTAGGTTTTGTCTCATTGTTTAATGTATTTGTTAGTATTTGTTAACCCCTCATGTGTTTTAGACTGGTTTGATCAGCCAGTATTTACGTGCCCCTTTGTTTCATGTTTGTTAGGTCAGTTTGGTTCTTGTGTTAGTTTGGTTTCTTTTGAATTACATGTTAAACAGTTAGTTTAAAGTTTTCTGAGTTATTGTTATACCTTTGTTTAGTTTTGTTCATTTGACCTCTTTTAAGGGCCCAAAACTGTTTTGAGTATTTTTTTGGGTAAATAAAACCCTTTTTTAAAACCAACTGTGTCCTTGTCCTTCACCAGCTCGGTCCTTCACAGTCAGTATGAATTGTTTCCATTTCCACAGACAGAAACTGGGAGGGGTGCCAGAATATCCAATCCAAGGAGTCCTAATGTTTTGGGAACCTTCCACTGATGTCTCGATCTTACCAATCCTATGATATCACGGCATGACGTAGCTGATTCATCTTTCAATATCTTAGAGTTACCTGGCAGGTAAAGGCGCATTTATGCTCAATGCAGAAGACGGATACGCAGACAGACAGTTTAATCTGTTTTCTGCGTCTGTTACGCACATAATTTGGTTCGTTTTCTGGGAGCTTAGCTATCCGTCGCTTGACACAGAAGACAGAGCAATACCACCAGAAACCATGGGGCCAGTGCTGAGCTGACATGCAAGAAACAAACCAGAGAAGAAGAAGAGAATCAGGCGGGGAACAAAAGAGCAGAAGAAGAATGAAGATGAGAACTGTCTGCAACGGAAGAAATTGCACAAGCTATTGAATAAAGACTGTATGCAAGTGTTTAGGTTGGAAACAACTTTATAGCAACGCATTACCGCTGCTAACGGTGTCTGAAACTGACGTCAGCTTGCAGGAATGAATTCAAAACTCAGCACTGCCCCCTAGTGGAGGAACTGACTTAACAACCTGAAGTGGTTAGCTGTGGAAATGCAACAGAGATCAGGGTTTACCGCATCAGAACGCACCATCCTGTGCTGAGCTCGCTGGATATTTTTTCTTCTTCAGACCATTCTCTGGAAACCCTAGAGATGGTTGTGGGTGAAAATTCCAGTAAATACTCAGACCAACAACCATCAAAGTCTCTTACATCCCCTTTCTTCCTCATTCTGATGCTCAGGTTGAACTCCAGCAACTCGTCTTTACCACGTCTACATGACTAACTGCGTTGAGGTGCTGACATGTGATTGGCTGGTTAGACATTTGGGTAATAAGTAGTTGAACAGGTGGACCTGATAAAGTGGACAATAAGTGTTTATATACATGGATAAAGCATCGGTCTCTTGATCAGATGTGTGTGACAACACACAGAGTTCAAGTTCTGCCAGTGGAGCTGCAGCATTGTCTGTATAACTAACCCATATAAATAACCTTTACCTGACTGAAAGAGACTCACCATCTAGACTTCTCCTGGCCTCCTTGGCCTCTTCGTCTATCCTCTGTGCTCCCTCTTTTCCTTTCTCCTCCTCTTCCTCGTCTGGCTCCTGGATCAGGAGGTCAGGCAGTGATAGCTCCCCCCGCAGGCTGTCAGTGGACAGCGCGCTGCTGAGCGAGAACCTGCTCTGACCAATCACAGCGCAGGAACTTTCCGAGTCACTCGTCTCTTGATTGCATGCTTTAATCATTCTCAGCCGCTCTCTCCTGACTTTCATCACATCTTGCTCATCCTCGGATGAGGATGATGAAGATGAGGACGATGATGATGATGAGGGGGCAGGCTTCATGGTTGATGACATCATCAGCAGCTGCCTGCCCAGCCTCCTTTTCCTTCTCTTTGCTTTGTCCTTTTTGTTGGATGATGACATGACCATCATCATGGTTGTCTTCGTCCCTCTCTCTTCGGCCCTCTCCTCCTCATCTTCCTTTTCATCTTCAGCTAGCGACGACCTCATCATCCTCCTATAAAATGTTTTCTCCTCATCCCGATAAAGTCTTGTCTCAATGACTCCACCAGAGATAGGCTCTATTACCCCACTGTGGGCTCCAACTGTCCAGGTGGAGGTAGTTACATGGGCTCCTGAGGTTTCCAGCCCATTAATCTCAGTGGGGCCAAAGTTGTCATAGATATCCGTGGGCCCTAAGGTGCAACTCATCTCATTGAAAGTGTCTTTAGCCATTATATTGCCCATAGTTTCTAAGGTGCTACTGGACCCCATGGTGGTCTGAGTCTGTGAAATGCTACCGGCCTCAGTCGTCCCTTTGAGTTTACTTTCAGTAGTTTTCAATACAAAGACTTGTTTTGCTGTTTTTGGAGATGTCAGTGAGAGATCTGGCTTCTTGGGCAAAATCTGAGGCTTCTGCCGCTTTGGGGAGCTGGCAGGTGAGGGTGTGGCATTCATCGAGCCAGCAGGCGTTATTGGTTTGTCCCCAATGCTCTCCAGTGATGGTGTTTTATGGGTTGCTTGTGTGCACAGCGGTGTGCAGACAGAACCATCGGGAAGCTGTGATGGGCCGTCAAGCCCATGAGAAGGTGATGTGATCTGACCACTGCTGTTGCGAACACTCTGCCCTTTTCTGGTCTTGGGGGATGCCATTAAACCCAGAATGCAGAGATCAGGCTTCTTTGGTGGAAGTGGCTTCTCAGGCGAGCGGAGCTTCCTCGGGGTACCCGGTGTAAAGTCCTGCTTATTGTGTTTCACATCAGTAAAGACTGAATCTCCATCAGCTGCACGGAGACTCAGAGTTTTTTCTTCTTTTTTGCTTTCTGACAGCTCCATCCGGTTTTCGCTTCTTTTATTTGCAGGTTCTGTTAACTCGGCTGCTGTTATCTGATGTTCTAGGGGAGGAGTTTGGACATTTGTGTCAGTATCATGACATATTTTGACCCAAGGACTCACAGGACTGGAGACTTGAGTGGGATTTATGTCTAAATCCTGTCTTTCTTGTTTACTGGACTGGGTATCTGGTGTAGTACCAGTACTACTCTGGATAAATAAGCTGCCTTTTACTCTCTGGTTGTTAAAATAATTTGATGCATTAATGTGGGACCCAGTCATCGCTTGGTTGTTGCAATTGGGTCTTGGCTGCTTTACTTTGGTGCTGACTGGGTAGTGAGCGTTAGCCAGTAATCCGTTAGCCTCACTGCAAGCTACATTGCAGATGGCTAGTTGTGATTTTGCACTAGGAGAGTTTAAGTCAGTGTTGTCCTTGCAGTGAAGGATAGCTTCATCCAACACAGGGCAGTCCAACTGAGCCTCCTCACTTTGCTTAGTGCTAGCTGCCGACGTAGCAGCTTGGCTATGGAGCGCAGCATCAGCTGAGTTAGTTTTAGCTTGCAGGACTTCCTGGTTCCTGACAGAGCGAAGTCTGACACCCTGCAAAGCTTGAGAAGTGACCAGGAGGCAGGGAGGCGTAGCTACTTGAACACCACCATCTGCAGACATGTTAGGGACTGGTGGAGGGACATCAGGCAGAGGAGGAGGAGGAGGAAGGTCAGGCATGTCTGAAGGTTCTGAAATGAAGGGAGGAGGTGGGGAAGTTGGGGGAGGAGGGAAGTTGGATGGCATGATCTTCCTCACAGCGTAGGAGTAAGGGGGAGGAGGAGGCCGGATGGAAGGAGGTAGAGGAGGAGGCGTGGGCAGGGATAGGGGTTGGAGAGAGGAGGAAGCTGGAGGAGGAAGAGGATTGGAAGCAAAAAGAGGTCTGGTAAAAGATGGAACAGCTGGGAGGCAGAACTGGGGGAGGGAAGGAGGAGGAGGAGGTGAAGCAGGCACAAGAGAAGAAGACTGAGGAAGAGGTGGAGGAGCAGGTGGAGGAGGTAAAGCAGGCACAAGAGAGGAAGACTGAGGAAGAGGTGGAGGAGGAGGTAGAGGAGGTAAAGCAGGCACAAGAGAGGAAGACTGAGGAAGAGGTGGAGGAGGAGGAGGAAGAGGAGGAGCTACAGAGTGTTTGGCAAAAGAAGGAGGAGCAGAAGGGAAGCAAATTTTGGAGATGGGAGGAGGTGGAGGAGCAGAAGGAGGTGATGAAAACTGTGGAAGAGGAGGTGGGGGAGGTAAAGCAGGCACAAGAGAGGAAGACTGAGGAAGAGGTGGAGGAGGAGGTGGAGGAGGTAAAGCAGCCACAAGAGAGAAAGACTGAGGAAGAGGTGGAGGAGGAAGAGGAGGAGGAGGAAGAGGAAGAGGAGGAGCTACAGAGTGTTTGGCAAAAGAAGGAGGAGCAGAAGGGAGGCAAATTTTGGAGATGGGAGGAGGTGGAGGAGCAGAAGGAGGTGAAGTTGATGAAAACTGTGGAAGAGGAGGTGGGGGAGGTGGAGGAGGAAGGAGAGGATGTCTCGCTGAGGAGTCAGAGGAAGTGTAAGAAGAGAGGGAGGAGGAGGAGGAAAACGAGGAAGAGAGGGAGGAGAGGAGCGATGACTTCCTCTCTGGCACTGGTGGCTTCGGCCTCCCTTCTCCCCGAGACCTTGTCCTGGGCAGAGAGGAGGTGGTGGGGGACAGAGGGAAGGACGAGGAGCATGAAGAGGAGAAAGGGGAGGCTGGGGGCAGGGAGAAAACTCCAGGGCTAGGTGTGAGAGGGGAGGACGGGTTGAGGGGGGAGGACACTGGAGTCCCAGGGGTGGGGGTGTTAGACTGGCTGGAATAACCGCTGGATGGAGATGTGAGGCGCTGAAGCCCGGCCATGGAGGAGTCAGGGGGATGGTGGCTGAAAGGAAGTCTGAGTCCTTCATCCTTTGGACCTGGAGACCCAGGCGTGATGGCAGGCATGTGGCCTGAGCTGGTCGAGTTGGGACTGCAAAGGGCGGAATCAGCAGAGGTTAAAGGCTCAAAGGTTGTGACTGTCCCACAGTTCACCCCACTCTGCCGTCTTTTAGTGGTGCTTCGCAGGACCCAGGGGTCGTGGAAGGCCTGAGGAGAAGATGTTGGTGAGTGCAGCATGTTGCGTTCCAGATGGGGGCTAAGGTCCAGACGTGGGCTTGGCGAGGAGCGGGAAGGCTTGCTGCAACCTGACCTGCGCCTCAAGGAGTCCGAGCGCAGTGGTGGAGGAGGCGGGCGCTTTGATTTGCGCAGGTAGATGCTGCTGGAGTAGTAAGAAGAAGTGCTGAACTTTCTTCTTAGAGAGGGGGAGCAGCTCATCTGTTCTGAGCACAGCGAGTTACTGTCAGTGCAGGAAGGGGTGGATCGACCGGAGGACAGCAGGGGATCACAGCTCCAACCTTCCTCGGAGACGCATCTCGTCTCCTGGATGTTGCTGCTGTGGATGCTGGAGCTGGGGGTGAGGGGCCTGTAGCTCCACCTCTCCCCACTACAAGAGCTGCCATCGTAGAAGGACTGAGAATCCTGCTGGGTGGTGGTCTGATCGTCCATGGCCTGGTAGCTGAACTGAGAAACTGAATCTGCAATAGAGGAGGAGGAGGGGTAGTGAGAGGAGGAAAGATCCTCACTCAGGGGTCTGTCACTAGGGTAAGACCACTCAGACTGCAGCCCGTGACAGCGGGTGTCTGGGACAGAGTAGGTGATGGGGGAGGAAGGGTAATAAGAGGAGGAAGGAGACTGTGGTATGACTCTGGCAGTGGGGTCAAAGGGCAGCAGGGGCTGGAGGTCACTCGGAAAACCTTGTCCATCCTTTCACAGGTTAGGGTTAGGGAACAGGAGAAAGAGGAAGAGAGAATCTTAGTTTCTGATTTGATTAACCAAATATGATGAAAATATTTCTTAAACTGACCTGGAAGGTAGAGGAGGAGGAGGCACTGAGTGTCCTGTAGGAGGCGCTGTTACAACTGACCTCAGAGTCCAGCGAGGAGTTGGCTGCCAAATGAGGGGGTTTGTGGATCTCAGAGGAGGAGGAGCATGAGGTGGGGTGTTTTTTTATACGTGGGGAGGTGGTAAGGGAGGCCATGAGGCTGGACATCTCTCCTCTGGGGGCTCGGATCTTCCTTGCTGTTAGCTGCCCCTCCTTTCTGGTTTCTTGCTTCGCTCCCTCGTCCACCTTAGTGTGCCGACTGGAGGTCGAGGGCACGGGTCGCCCTACCGTGGAGAACTGACCAGGAAGATCCATGTGGACCGTGGGTTTGGGGATGACGTCTCCTGGGATTTCAGAGAGTGTCCTGCGGCGGCTCAGCTTACGAGGTCGGTGGGTCAGTGAGTCGTTGTTAGACAGTATTTTCCGAAAACTGGCCTGACGATCAAAACTCTCACCTGAAGTTTGAAAAGAAAACAATGAAGAAGCTAAAAATGAGAAACTAAAATCCTAATCCATTCCTGATTTACAGTTTGAGCCTGAATTAAGTGTTGAGTTTGATGAACTCCAAGAGCCTTAGTGATGGCATGCGTTGGGATCCAAGACTGGAAGTTTGGCTAAGTACCTCTAAACTAGATCCCAGTACCCCTAAAATTTAAAAGATTTTTTAAAATTATTATTATTATGATCATTATTATTATTGTTCTATTCTATTCTACAGTCATTTAGAAGACACTTTTATCCAAAGCGACTTACATTGAGAGTAAGAACAACACAAGCATGAATTCAAACAAGATGGGACGTCACCATTAAGTGATAGTCAGACTGCTTTGAGTCCAGTTGGACCCAGGTGCTGTCATGTAGTTATTATGTAGTTATTATTATCATAACAAGCTAGAAATGTATAAAAACCATACTGTGCTTGGTTGAAACATAATATTTTAAGAAGAAAAATACCCCTATCCCCGCCTGCCTTTCTCCGCCTCGGGCTCTGAGCTCTTTGCAGAGCAAAGCGCTGCTTTCCTGACTGGCTGATAAGCTAAACTGGTGTAAGTACCAGGCATTATTACCATTAGCAGTCCTCATGTTTGCTGCATTTAAGCTCAGGTTACTCTTTATGTTGTTAGGTAGGAGTTAACCAGTTCTTCCAGCTAGGAAATGTTGCAGGTGGTCAGTCCCACTGTCCTCTGTTTGAGCTGGAGTAAAGCTCTTAGGTCATGTTCAAGTGTTAGCTAAAGCGCTACTGACTAGCTAACTGACTGGATGTCCATTAACATAATAACTCCTGTTGTGTGTGCGTGTATGAGTACAGACCGACAGACAGCCTGATCATGGACATAAAATAGTTGTGTATTTTGGGGTTTTTTTGTTTTTTTTTTGTTTGTTTGTTTGTTTTTTAAAAGCCAGGTTCAGGTAAGAGTGTGAGATCAAGTGAAATCAAACACATTGTTGGGTTATTTGCCTTTTGGTTGACGGTACAAAGAGAGAGAGAGAAGCAGAGAGGACTTTATTTATTAGTATTCTCAATAGTATTTTTTGATATTTAAATAAATTTATTTGAATAAAATCTATTTGTGTATGATTGTCATATGATGAAAAGGGAAGGAGAGGAGAGAGGGTCAGGTCAGGAGGTAAGAAGAGAAGTAGTAGTACCTAAAAGTAATGACAGATTTGCCAGTGAGGCGACAGGTTAAAGTAGAAGGAATAATCTGCAGTATACATACAAAGATAACATACACTACATACATAGTACCATAGGCAGGGCTGCCTGTCTTTTATAATTGTATTATCGTTATTATTATTAGTTATTAGTATTAGTATTTTGTAGATTTCAAGCACTGTGTATTTTTATTCATGTATTATATAATACTTAGGTTGAAAAAGTCAGTTTCTGTTAATGTGTTTTACATGATGTGTGTTGTATTTCAAATAAAGTCCAAAAAATAAACCCATGGTCCATTTTTGGTGTTTTTGGTGCTCACTTCAGGGGCTGGTTTACTCCAGAAACATCCAGTTTATGTATATGTTCAGGAGCTGCTGTATCAAAAGGAGTCGTCTTCCTCCGGATGTTAGACCTACAATATGTTTATTTAATGATTTCATTCCTCTTCTGCTGCAGCTCAGCATTTAAACAACCTTCGTCAGAATTGAGGGTTTAGTCACAGACTTTACCTAAAAGTGTTTTGCTTTTCTTTCACAAATGTGGGAACGAAATTGTGTTAAAATATATAAAAGTATGAAATTATTCTTCAGTTTTCTGGGTGCTCAGCATCCTTAAACCTCCGATCCTAGAACCGCCCCTCTTCCTCCCTTTGGCCTACCACTTCGGGGCGAAGGCAGCTGAGGAGGAAGAGAAGCCTTCCTTCAACCGGAAGGTCGGTGGGTTGATTCCAAGCGTCCCCGACTGCATGCCTAAGTGTCCCTGAGCCTGCATTGCCTCCCGATGAGTGTGTGTGTGTGTGTGTGTGTGTGTGTGTGAGTAAATGGGTGAATATGAATTGCAGTGTAAAGCGCTTTGAGTGGTTAAGCTGAGTGGAAAAGTGCTTTATAAGTACAGTTCATTTACCTTTTAGTATTATAGTCACACACATGGTCCCATAGTTAGACCTAGATCATGAAAACATCTTGTTCCTCTAAAAGAAAAGGCTTACCTTAGTTCAGGGGTGCCCAAGTCCGGTCCTCAAGACCTACCATCCTGCAACTTTTAGATGCAACCCTTCTCCAACTCACCTGAATCAAATGACTGGCTCGTTACCAGGTGTCTGCAGAGCTGAATGACATGCAGATGACTTCTGATTCAAGTGTGTTGGAGAAGGGTTGCATCTAAAAGCTGCAGGATGGTAGATCTCGAGGACCCCTGCCTTAGTTCTACAAAATGGAGGGTCAGGGCCAAGAGGGGAAACTAGGATTGGGCCAAATTACACCCTAAAATTCAGGTCAAACTGAGTTTATGTCAGGGTGAACCTCCAAGGTCCAAGCAAGTCACGGTCAAGTCCCAAGTCCGAGGTTAAGTCATAGAAAAATAGACAAAATCCAGACCTCTGTAAAGCCAGTTGATCTGGTTCTTCAGAGACTGACCATGTCCAACTCCTACTCCACCAGTTACTGGCTCAGATGGTCATAAGCAAACAGAAGCTGACAATACGCTGCATCAAGCCCAAATAAAGCTCCATGTTCAAGTAACACCTCAAGTCTTTTAAGTCTAAAATTATTCAAGTTAGAGTCTCATTCCAGATTCAAGTCCTGAATACTAAACCAGTATCTGTACCTGTTACATTGATGGGAACTATATCAGCTGCAACCGCCTCCGCCTGCTGCCTCATCCTCTCTTCTGGAGTCGGAAGCCGCTGAATTGGCTCAATCTCCATATCGACCGTTGATTCGTAGGTCGGAGAAAACCCGTCCCAGCTAGAGGTGGCGCTGACGGGGTTCAGGACCAGTGGGGTCATGGGTCGCATATTGTTCAGGAAGAACCTCTCGTCTTCGTCAGAAGAGGCTGATGACTGAAAAATGAACAATCATAACTCACACACATGAAGCACTGAGTCCAGTCTAACTGTGCTGGAGAGGCACTAGTGAAGCCTACGGAAGACCTGCGAACTACTCCACCTACTCTAGCTCTATACAGTCTAAGTTCAGTCTGTGTTTACCTTTCTCCTCCACACTGAAAACTTGAAACAAAATGAAAAGCAGGACTGAGAGAAAAAATCCAAGACCCTGCATCTCTGAGGGGAGAATGCGAGAGAAGAAAAGAAGACGAAGGTGAGAACCAGTAATGAAGAACGGCATTCATGGCTGGAACAGCGGCAGTACTTCAGTTTGGCCACCAGAGAGCAACAAAACACAACTATCATCTACTGCTGCAGAATAAAAGAAGAAATGAATCAAATGCTCCTAAAGAGTCACCATCTTCTGCTGAAGCTAGCGCAAAACCAAACTGGTGAGAGGATGTGCTTAGTGTGGAAATCCTCGAGTTCATGGATGGAATATTGAATAGAGCTTGCAAATACAAGCCCAGGGGTCAAACACTCATGGGAGGCCTGCTAGTCTGAGCCTCAGTTTAAAGTATTTAAAAATATCTCAGTAAAAAACATTGACCAGAAAGAGACACATTATGGGCAAAGAAAAGCAACAACAAAAATCATAAAATGACCATAAAGAGACAGACGCACAAGTAAACTAAGACAGAAAGTCACTGTAAAGATAAAATGTTGTGTATAAATTACACTGCAAAGAGAAGGATGCAGTGTCAAGGTGCTGTACTGTGTCTGTGGTCCAGTATAAAATAATCCCTCCAGGATTATAGGAAACAACACAATCAGCCTGATGGGAGCTGAGTCGGCGCTCCGCGTGTCACTAAGCCGCCGCTTTCAGCCTCATTAATATTCATGAGGCAGCTACAACAACCAGCTTCCATCCTGTGTCGCTCACCATCTTCCTGCTTTTGTCCCGCCATCGCCTGCGTGTGCTGCCCTCTGATTGGTCGAGGCCAGAGAACGTGGGGAAGGTGGGGCTGGGTGGGCGGGGCTTAGAGCAGCCTTGCTGAATCAGCCCGTTAGACACTGCAGACACAAAGATAAGAGACATTTAATACAAGTTTCACTGACATTAAATGAAAAATAAATAGATTCTTATCTACATTTTGTACTACTTTCCTTTACTTTCAGTAAATAAACAAATATGGTTGAGTGTCTAAGATATATATATACATAATTTTTATTCTTTTTACTGTGAGCATATTAACACGTAAACTTTCAGTTATCAGTCACTCAGAAGTTCAGTCAAACTCTTTGAATGTTGGAGACATCAGTCAGAGGAAATAATTTCTCCCTCTGAGAGATGATTTGACAAAATGTTGAGATCACTTAAAATCACTCACCGATCCTAGGAGGGATGACCATCAAGGTCCAAACTGGAGCAATGAAGCATTAAGTGAAGTTAAAACAACTGGATTTGATCTCAATTTAAATGATCTGTATAAAACCGCAAGTCAGCCTCAGGTAAGAAGCTAATAAAGACATGGAGAAGCTCCACCCGTCTCCCGGGAACGCCGCTGCCATGAAGGAGTGTGTTCGGCCAGAGGGTCATCGGGTGAAGCCGCTGTGTGTTGCTGTTAATTCTAATCCAACAACTCACACAGGAATTAAATCTGAGTGCTGATGTCATGATCAGAAGCATGTGATCCTAAACATATCCTGTAGTTTACTGTTAGAATTAACAATCATGTGTGTGTGTCGTGTGTGTGCTGCACATTTAGACCATAAATGTGCCGTAAAGCGTAATAATTTAAAGAGTAAATAACATCCAGTGCTGCCAGCTGCAGCTAATATGTGTCACAGCTTTTAGAAAGTGAATGAATGTCAAATTTCTTAATTGTTTGATACTAAAATGTGGCGCATGTGGTTTATTTATTTCTCCTTTTTTAACCAGATAAAACCTTGTTGAGATTAGAAATCTCCTTTTTAAGAGTGGCTAAATGATTATTTATGAAATGAATAAATTATTATTTACAGCCCCAATTTCCCAAAAAAATAAAACCAGAATTCCATCAGGTCATATTTTACTCCCAGTAGAAGATCAACAACATGTCAGATGGTGAAACTGAGACATTTCACCATGTGATTGAAAATATGAGCTGATAGTGAATCTGATGGAAAAAGTTGGAACAGGAGCAACAAAAGGCTGGAAAAGTAACTGGTACAAACCAGAAACACCTGGAGGAGCATTTGTCAACTAATCAGGTTACCTGGTAACAGGTCAGTAACATGACTGGTATAAAAGGAGCATTTCAGAGAGGCAGAGTCTCTCAGATTCAGAGAATCAGGAGGAATCTCTGTGTGTTGGGACAAGGCTGGATGCTGGTGATCTTCTGCATTAAAAGCAGACATGATTCTCTACTGGAAACCAGTTCATGGACTCAGGAAGACTTCCAGAAACCACTGTCTGTGAACACAGTTCACCCTGAAATCTCTTTAATAAAAAAAAAGATGTTTTTACAGCTTCGTTTGAACTTTAGAAGCTGCTTCTGTTCTTCAAGCTCATGAGCAGATTTATTGTGTCTGATGCTGTTTCTCTGAATAAATTGTCTGAATCTTGTGAAGGCACCACAGCAACCAGACCCGAGAGTGAAAGCAGCATATCTATCCCTTCTGCTGAGCTTCAGGTGTTTCTGTTTCCATCCAGAGGAGGGCAGCATCCTGCTTCCTCTGGAACTTTAGCTAAATATGTGTGTGTGGTGAAGCTCAACGTGACCAAACGGTGGGTTTGTGCCACGTTTTCCTCACCTCGCAGGTCGTCAGAGCTGCCGGATCGTCTCTTCCCAGGAATGAAGCGAAGCCCCTGCTGAGGTTTCTGGGTGGTGTAGTGGACGGACCACTTACTGTCCCCGTCCCCTGCTGCAGAGACCAAGACAGACCGACAAGCAGAGGTTCAGAGGGAGGCTGCTTCTTTAATCTCATTCATTCACACAGAGGGGAGCGGTGATGCTGGGAGTTGCCACTCTCAGCACTTCTGAAGGTGACCGCAGCTCCGTGCAGTGCTTCGGGATTTTAATGTGAGGAAAAACCATCAGATTTGCCAGAGAATTCAGAGGACAGATGTGACATTTAACCCTCGTCTTTCTGCTGCTCAGAGCAC
The DNA here is from genome assembly GCF_017639745.1 of Melanotaenia boesemani. Classification (NCBI taxonomy): domain Eukaryota; kingdom Metazoa; phylum Chordata; class Actinopteri; order Atheriniformes; family Melanotaeniidae; genus Melanotaenia; species Melanotaenia boesemani. Next base: position 5,295,881 of record NC_055705.1, on the reverse strand, counting down.
AAACTCTGGCGCACAGTAAGAGAAGATGTCACTCATTAGACTTTGGTGAATTCCCATGTTTCTTCTTCTATAGAGAACCCATGTTTCTTCTAATCAATGCACTGCTTCACCAGGTGTCTGAGGTTCTCCAAGAGTGGTCAACCCCTGTTAAAGAGTCTGGACACACAACTTTCAAGGGGTTTGAATGACTTTTAGAGATTTTCTCCCAGAGACGACTGGTGGTTGTTAAAGTTTTTCTAAGGAGAAGCAGATCCATAACAAATCCTAAAAGACCTCTTAAAGATAAAAATCTGTCCTTGATGATTTCCTAAAACCCTTTAAAAACATCCAAGGATGCTTGGCAGACCTCAGGTTACAAACCTAGTGGAGTTAAACTGTCCCTGTGTAGGACTAAGGTTCTTGATAGGTTTCCACAGGCCATCATAAAAATACATGGTTCTTGAGCAGGTCCTGGGAGTCCTTAAGAAGGTGTCAATGATCATGGTTCTCCGAGAAGGTTCCAGGAGCTCTGGATGTCTTTAAGTCTCTGGAAAGTGTCAGAAGTCCTTCAAATGGTTCCAGTCACCACAGAGAAGGCACTGCAAGCCTTGAGCTGTTCCCAGTGGTCCTGCAGATGTGGTCCAGGTCTTTAATGTGGCTCTTAATGAGGCCATGAGGGTCATTGAATGCATCCCAGGGCTCCTTGAGCAGGTTTTTGAGGAGACGCTTGAGTTTGCTGGTAAAAAAGGCTCCTGCAGTCCTTGAAGAGGTCCTTGAATGAATTACCGTGCTGTTGCTGTGGTTACATGCAGACCTGAACTGTTTGATGAGATTTTAGCATGCAGCTGATAGCCAATCAGAGAGGAGCATTTTATGAGGTCATCTCCACTAAATGTATTGCTGCTCTCTGACCTGATTTAATCTATCATCAACACAGCGACACTCACCTGTGGCCTTACTGAGGAATCTGAGGACGGATTTGATCGCGGCCCGGATCAGAACCATGGCGACGCCACACACTCGCGCAGGCACTCACACAGATGCCCACACACTCCTGAGGCTGCAGCAGACAGAGAGCGAGGCGGCAGCAGCAGTGATGCAGCTCTGCTCGATGCGACGATGCTCTCCTCCCACTGCTCTCTCTCTCTCATTCACCCTCTATGTCGCTCGCCCCTCTCTCTTTCTTCTTCTTTTTATTTCCACACAAACACACACACAGCTGTTAGCCATGTTGGCGGGAAGCCAGCACACGTGTGTGCCCTTCATGAGTGTCACCAGGTGATGAAGGTTACCCACAAATGCTGCATGTACACACACATGGAAGAAGATGAAGCTTTGAAGATGAAGAGAAAGTGTGTGTGTTGTTCTTTTAATCTTTCAGTCTTTGTGAGGACATTGGTCTGTCAGGGAGAGACATGATGAAGGATGGAGTCTTCTTCAGGGTTTATTAGATGTAGAACATACCGGACTCAGCCTTTGATGGACCTGCAGCCTTGCTGCAAGCCGGTAAACTGAGATCATGAAGCATCATTTCACTTTTCTCCTGTAAACATGAAATTTTAGAAAAAGCGACTAAAACATCATAAAATGCCCTTTAACTCCAAACTCCAGCCACATGTAAGCGGGGGGAGTAGTTTTATGGTTTATGTAATCACAGAGTCTCACACTAGGTTTCCTTTGACTCGCTGGGCCCCTGGACCTGTGCTGGGTGGACCCCGCCAGTAACCCATCCCAGATCAATGCTACCTATCAATACCACAGTGTGCCGCTCCACGTGCCATGTTGACATTACTGATACACGAGGTTGATGTTGAAGAAGTTCACCTTCACCATCACCTTCATCAGCATTCCCAAACTGGGACAGTTCCAGTCTGTAAGTGTGCCGACGATGTGGGCCATGAGGAGCAGCTAATTACTGTCTGCTCCATCTTCACCTCCCTGCTGTTTTAATTAGTTTCATTAATTAGATGCCAAGTAGGCCACGATATCGTTATGTCACACGGTTATTTTTAGGCTCACAAGGTTCAGATCACTGCTGTCCAATCTGAGGACAGGAGGGGCGGGGCTTATAGCAGGGCTTGGATCCAGGTGTGGACATTCAGGTGCAAGTGAAGCTAACAGGTGTTGCAGCCATAAGGCCTGTTCATCTGTTAAGACAGGAATTAGCCATTAGGCTAACGTATGGAGCTGCAGCTAATCCTGCACACACACTCGAGGAGCTTATGCTCAGAGGGGAGGTGATTGCGTGGAGCGCTGCTGTGTTTCACTCTGTGTTATGTGAGAATAACAGCTGATCGGAGCTGTGATAATTATTGATCAGACCGTACATGAGTCTCATCGGACCTGCAGGCTGTAAAGTGGTGTGACTGTTTATGATGGAGACAACACGAGCAGACCTTTATGACGACATTATCAGATAAAATTTCACCATCAACGTGTGATCTGTGTGTTTCCTGCTGAGATGAATGAAAGTGAAGAATTCTCTGGGATGACCATAGTCAGGAACTAACTGAGATCATTTCACACTGAATCGGCCCTAATCTGATCAGGTTACACCGAACATAGCCAGCCACATAAGGCAGGACAAACATGAAAATAAAGTACCTATCTGTACCTTTAGGAGAACAAAGGATCATCACTGGGGTAGTACCCGCAAAGGTACTGCTGTTGTATCAGTGCTGTACTTCTGAGGACTGTCTTGTATCCTAATTTAAATAATCATCCACTGCAGAGAGAACAACAGCAGCACCTTTAAGGATACCACCGCAGCGACAATCCTATGTTCCCCTATGTTTCCTGATACCTGAGATGATTCAGGGAAACTGTGGGCCAAACCAACACAAACCTGAAAACACTACATGAGATATGCCGGGGTCAAGAAGAAGCATACCATGGTGACTTAGACTGTTCAGGACCCGAAACAACGAAAACAGAGAACCAAAGTAGGCTTAATGGAATAATCTGGGTCCAAACTGACCCAGCGAGGTATGATTAGACCATTTCATACCACAAACAAACAAGCTCGTCACTGGGACTGTTCAGAACAACAAACCAGCCTCCTGAAGCCCCGTTTCCGCCGCGAGGACAGGCTCAGGATGGGACGCTTTGGTGTGGTTTGGTAACCCTGGTAACCCTGTGTTGCGTTTCCACAGCAACCGTACCCTCAGCCAGACAGCTATGGATGCAGTGTGATGTTCATAGCGGCACAACGCCTTCCTTAAATTACAATGAAGAAGAAGCGACCCAGAAACAATTTTAGTTTAACGTCATAAAGATTTGCAGCCTGGATTCGAGCTTGTCAGCCTGTAAAAACATCCTGAAATATTCACGTTTGTAAATGTGCAGAAAAAGGATTTGCATGGATGTAAAAAAAAAACTTCACAAGTTCTTTAGCAAACACCTGTTCACAGAAGCAAAGCACAAAACTGCGTGCAAGACTCTTTCTGATTGGATGGTGACTAATCAAACTGTCCAATCAGACAGGAGATGGTTTCCTGTCCTCCCGCATCGCTGCAGACTTTTAAAGTGGAGAAGACAAATTTTAGGGACGGATGAGAGAGGGTCCTGGCTGCGAAACTCAGAACTGGATGGGGTCATTGGATCATTCTTCTCTTTCCTTCCTTGTCCGCGTTTGAGCAGCATTCCCGGTTGTAAACAGACAGGAATCATGGAAAATGAATCAGAACGAGCTAAGGTAACATAAATATATGTAACATGGACTCTCCGTGTCTCTTAAAAACTGTTTCTTCTGTCATGTTTGCTGCACAGAGCCTGGGTTTACAAGTTTTCAGTATGAACACAGTGTCGTGCTACCAGCAGGTTTTACATCCATGTCAGCGATAATTTCCAGCCAAGCTGTGCTGCTAGCTGGCGTCAAGTTTTCAATCAGCCACATAAGCTTCACATATGCACACAATGTCTCTCTAGTCCTTATAAACAGTGTTTTTCTGTTGTGTTTCTCCGTAGACAGCAGACCTGACTGTAACTATTATTTATAGCTACTGATAAATGTAGAATGTGCCACATATACAGTGGTGGAAATAAGTATTTGACCATGGGGGGTGCACCCGCGGGGGGTGTGGCTGTTTTGACACCCACACCTTTTCGCTGTTTTTTTCTTTTATAAATGCTTCTCCAGTCATTCTGCACCTTTGTGCAACCTAATTCTCCTCCTCCTCCTCCTCCCTCTCCCATTGCTCCTTGAATCATGGCAGGACTGCTGGTGATCAGCTGATTGGCTTTTCTGTCCCATCATCGTTTCTCGTGTAGTTTGTTCATTGTCCAGCTCGTGCTGAGGAGGAGGAAACTAGCAGGATGTTGATGCTAAACGAAGCATGTTTCAGTCAGACGGCCGTTTGTTTGCATTTATTTTATATTATTTCATTACTAGCTGAGTTTGCTGGTGACACAGTTGGAAAAACTGCTGGTCATGATAAAGCAGATGGATCAGATTCAGATGGATCAGGTTAAGATATCTAACGGGTGTCGAGATTAAACCAGAGGACATCTTCTCTAAATTATCGGTGCTGTGAAGATGCTGGATCGGCAGTTTTATCTTGTAGGAGCCATGAATGGGGTGGAGGGAGATTGGGAACAGGTTCTGAAATCGAGAGCGATCACTCTACCCAATGAGCCACGCTGAAAATGATGAAAATGGAGTCGCTCAGAAAAACTTTGGGCACCATTGATGTAGAACAAAGGGTATTACATGCCGCATGTCTTGTAGTCTGAGGGTTGCCGGTTTGATCCTCGGCCTGTCGAGCTCATGTCGAGGTGTCCCTGAGCAAGACACCGAACCCCAAATTGCTCCTGTTGGGTCATGGTGAGCGCTTTGCATGGCAGCTTCTGCCATCAGTGTGTGAATGTGTGTGTGAATGGGTGAATATGATGTATATGTAAAGCACTTTGGGTATCATTCCAGGTACAGACCATTTACCATAAGGAGCAGCATCATTAGAAGGACATCAGACAACATACACAGTGCTAAAAGGACTTCTTTTTAGACCTCTGCGCTGTGTGTACAGCGACCAGCTGTTACTTGTAACGCAGGTCACATGACCCAGGCTGACGTGTGTGTAGACTGTCAATCAAAGTCTCGCTCAGTGCGCTGCAATCTGGAAAAATCCCTCTTAAATTATAATAAGAAGCTCATCTTCAGAATTTGCATTAAAAAACTCAGGACCCGTTGGGAACGTGGGAATCCCTCAGGCGGGCCCGCTAGGAGCGGGTAGGGAACGGGATTTAAATACCATCCCGTCTCCAGTTCAGACCAAGCTACATGGCACCAATTGGAGATTAAATTGACACATTAAATGTGTAGGAACAGTTAAGGATCTAACAAAGCCTCCTGGGTTATCTGGGAAACAGCTGGCTTGTAAACCAAAACCATCACGACAGGATTTTTTAAGCCCACTCAGGAACTAAATCAAGTTGTACTGGTCAGCAAAACATGAGCTCATGAAACACAGGACCAAACAGACTAAAATCCAGACAAGTGGGACCACGAGCGAGAAAATTTAGAAGAAAACAAAGCTGTACATCCCAACAACTATCCAGAACCAAACTGGGTCAAAGAGTCAGTGGTTCTGCTAGTAAGGAAGCGGATTCTCTAGACTACCACAGTAGCAGCAGTTTCAATATGTAAAGAACAACATTTCTCAGATCTCTAGGGAGTACCTTTGTGCAGAAGGGGTGTGGTTTGCAAAGCCTCCTGTCTGGAGCTCCTCCCTCTGCTGCGTCTGTAGCAGAAGAAGCTAATCTTGCGCTTCCTGGTGGGCTGGTAGCGGTACTGCGGTGGCACCTCCGGCTCCTTGAGGGGGGTTGTGTTGCTCAGGGGGGAAGGTACGGGCAGGGCGTAGCCCGGGCGAGGCTCTGGGGATGGGGGACTAGAACTAGTTCGACACCGATGGGTGAGGATGGGGCAGGATGAGCGCTGCACCTGGATGGGCAGGGACTGGTGGTGGGGTTTCCCATAGGCTTCTGGAGCAAGGAAGAGTTTCCCATGAGCCTCAGGGGTAAAAGAAGGATGAACATGGGGGTGTGGGGGGAGGTGCCAGGGGCTGTTGCTGACACAATGAAGGTGAGATGGGATGGGCTTTTTCTCACCAAAGGGCGACGTCGGCCTGTTGGCGGCATTGGCATTCAAGATGGCGTTGTGCTGCTGGTGGATTTTAGCGCTGAGCAGGCGGCGTCTCAGGCTGCCCTCTGTTTTTGGTTGCAGAGCAGCCATCTTTCGTGGTAGAAGTTCATCTCGCTCTTCATCAGGTCCTCCATTCCAGCAGTGGGATCCTACGCCAGGCCCCGCCCCCTCACCGCCAAGACACTCCACGTATGAAATCATCCTGTGGTGAATGGTGATTGGCTAAATGACTAAAGAAAAGCTGTCATAATAAAAACCTGTTTTCAATCTTGAGAGGTCAGGTCATCATCAACGATGAAATCTGACCAAAAATCGATTCGCTCTGTCAGAAAAGCTTCAGATTTCAGATTCAAACCCAGCAGCTCCATGAAACGTCTTCCCCAGAAAATCCTCAGAACCTCTCCAAAACAGTCCAGCCTGTTCAGGAATCCAGAACCACTAGAGTCCCCCCTCTTCCTGAGTCCAGAACCACAAGAGTCCCCCCTCTTCCTGAGTCCAGAACTACGAGAGTCCCCCCTCTTTCTGAGTCCAGAACCTTGACGGTCCAACAGTGAATGTGTTTTTCTTCGGAAGAGTTGCAGGTGCAGCGCTCCGTTTCTCCTCCTCTCTCAAACTCTAATCTACTAACAAGGATTATCCAGGTCTGCAGATGGCAGGTGAGGAACAGGTTTTCACCTCAACCCTCATGCCACATGTTCCCTGTTGCTGTGTTACTGGGTCATATCTGGATCAGAACCAGGAACAGAAGGTCGGTGTCCGTCATGGCTTAATTAAACCTCAGCTGCATATGTGAAGCTGTAAGATAGCAGCTTTCTTCTGGAAACATGGCTGTGAGCCACTCTGCTGCACCGACTAACACGCTAAAACTTGGATTAATCCACAGCTGAAAATAGTCACCAACAAGTGCACTGCAGGCTACACCTAGTCACTGTTAAAGGATTTACCAGAACCTTTTTAAAGCGTTATTCAGTTACTAATGACCCCCCCCACTGTTCAGTTCAACCAAAACAAACACAAAGAACGACCACAAATATGGACAGATAATGTTTATAAAGAGGCAAACAGGCACAAAACACACACAAATCTACAAAGATATAAGATTTAAAAAACTTAAAAAAATTTAAGAAGACTTTAACACACAGAAAGATAAACAGATCAAATACACAGAGACATTAGCTGCAAACGGAGGAAAGAAAACTTTCTGAAAGAAGAAACAGCAGAAGCAGATTAAACACAACAACAAACCTCCACAAAGAGGCAGAAAACAGCTCAGAGATTTATTTTGGAAAAAGTTATCGTCACGGAGATGTTTGGTCATTTAATCCGTTGTTTTCCAGCCTGTCCTGACTGAACCTTCTGGAAGGAAAACTGCATCTCTGACATCCATCAGGAGGAAACGGACGCTCCTCGTGGCTGCCATTAAATCCCAGAATATTCTCTCTGCCTCCAGCTCAACTTCCCTCAACGACAGAAGCTCCATTTTCTCTCCAGAAGGTTCATCAGAAAACACAGCTTGTGGTGTGAATCTCCAGCAGTCTGCAGCGACTCTGCAGGATCCAGGATCCTTTAGATTTTCCTAACTTTGACACTGGTGTTTTATTGCTGGCATTTTCTGGGTCTGCAGGACATTTCGATGCTGCTAAGCGAAACGCATCACCACAAAAAGACCAACACAGGTTCAAAGTCACATCAACAAGCACAGAGATGTAACAGGATCACAAGCTTCACTAAAACATTCAAAGCGAAAATGCACCAAAGATGTGCACCAACTGCAGAGAAATGGCAAAAACAAACAACAAGAGAGACTAAAAGGATCACAAAAGAATGTAAAACTGCTTTAAAGAACCCAAAACTACAGTTTTTATCAGAAAAAAAGAAGAATCTCAACCTCAAAATGATCATAACAAACCAAATTCAAATAAAAGAAACTAGGGGTGGGACTCGATTTAAAAAAAATCTAATTAATTACAGGCTTTGTAATTAATTAGTCCCGATTAATCACATTTTAACCACATACAATAGTTGCTTCAAAAAGCAAAATTTTTAAATTTAAATGGATTTTAGTGGACGACTGAACCAAATAACAAACGCAGACAGTCATATTGTAAACTCAGCGTGTGTTAATTGTATTTTAATTCCATACAGTGTCATGGTTCCTGGGTTTAGGAGTGTTCTCTGGTTGGGGTTTCTGGTTTTGTCATGTTTAGTTCAGTTTGTAGTTTTCCCTCATGTGCTCTGTTTTCTGTTCCTGGCTCGTTTGATCACCTGGTCTGATTCTCATCCGTTTCACCTGCTCCTCATTACTCATTCTGTGTATAAATGCTCCCTGGTTTTCAGTTGTCTTTGTCAGGTCCTTATGTGGTTTATCCCCTGTAATGTGTGTTTCCCTGTTCCTGAGTTTTGGGAGAATAAACATTTTTGCCTGCACCAGTTCTGCCTCCTGCCTGACCTGCCTGCGTTTGGTCCTCACCTCCGCCCACACACAACAGACAGTAGAAACAGAAATAGAAGACATCCCTGGCCCAACCTGAACAGACCTAAAGTTAAAGAGTCATTTAAGCCCTTTAACCAGCAGCTCCAGCTGTTCTCTGGTTGAGAATCTACATCATGTTCCAGATCTTTAACTTTCTACATGTTTCCTCCATGTTTCATTAACAGGCATTAATATGTGATGGCAACCAGGACGGGATCAGCCAGCAGCAGCTTCCCATCTGGTCCTGGAGCAGAGGGGAACGTCTCCGGATCTGGAGCTGGAAGCTAACAGAGGGGGAGGGGCCTGTGGAAGGGGGAGGGGCCTGCAGCAGCACCTGCGGCGCTAACGATACCTGCTTTCTCGGCAGTCTTCAAAAGTTCCCGATAACACCAGAAAAAGTCGCTAGATTTTAAAGAGAGTAGCTAGACTGGCTTGAAAACTCACTAAATATAGCAGCAGACTGGCTACGTTGTTAGCCGAGCTCTGACATGCACCCGTCTTATCGACACACCAGGAACTTGTGCGCTAACAAACGTTCTGCCTTTGAAATTCTTGCATTAGAAATTTATTGTGTTAATTTTTTTAATGCCTTCATTTTTTTTTTATTTATTAATTGTGATTAACGCATAATTAATCCACCCCTAAAATAAACATAGAACGACCACAAAGATATTTAGGGAACATAGACCTGCAGAGCCGAGCAACACGAGGTGTTTTTTCCGTGGCAGCGCCCTTACAGGCCTTTCTAACAGGTTCGGTTTATATGTGGACACGGCCCAAAGTGAACATGATTCACAGCGATGCATAAAAAACAGGGATGGGCAACTCTGGTCCTCGAAGGCCACAGTCCTGCAGGTTTTAGATGTTTCATAATCCAACATACATGATTCTAATGAAAAGAATCCAACAGCTTGTTGTCAAGTCTGCACAATGACCCGTGAATCTGAGAAAGGCGTGTTGAAGCAGGAAGCATCTAAAACCTGCAGAACAGTGGTCCTCGAGGACCGGAGGGGCCTGTGTGAAATGCACGAGGCAGCCATGAGCCAGCAGTGAAAGCTACCCCCAGAATTTAACCAGGCGCACTACATCCGCCTCACTGGAAAGACACGTGCATCCAACCAAAGAGGTACAAAGTAACTTTAAAAAAAAAAAAAAAATGACCACAAAGATATCCACATATTCCCCCTAAAGTATAGCAAAATAACAATAAACAGAAAATAAAAGAAATAAAAACCTCAGTAGAATGAGACAGTCTGAAGGACATATAAAAAAGTGTCATGGGTATGAAAACAACCTGAAAGTAAACGTAATATGATCCACAAGCGCCTGAAAAGACTGAAAACTGTGACAATGAGGTGCAAAATGAAAAGAAAAGCAACAACACAAAGAGACAAAGAGAACCAGCGCATGTGTGGATAAACTTCAGCGGCAGGTCCCATCATGAGGGAAACCAGGCTGTGTTTGTGCTGCAGAGGCAGACCAGCTGTGTTCAGGAGGCTGAATGGGATGTCTCAGCGTGCCTTGACAGGCCGCCACTCATTAACACACAAACGCAGAAATGCATGACCCACAACGTCTGCCACGAGCCACACCACTCACTTTCAACACAAATACCACAGCAGTAGTTTTACTGTAACCATAGTAACGGCTGCTCAAAGACCTGCAGCAGCTGTAATCTGGAAACATTCCCTCCATTAACCCCCCAACACACACACACACACACACACACACACACACACACACACACACACACACACACGCACGCACACTGCAGAAAGGTTATGAAGATAAGAGTGTGTGTTCACACCTTTACGACCACGAGCCACATTTTAACTTCTCCACGCGCTCTCTCTCTCACCTTTGAAGCAAAGCATGATGACCTCGCTCGCCCAGCGTCCTCGTCTAAGTAGTGTGTTTGAATCTGAGCAAAGACTGAAAGAAAACACAGATTCTTCCTCTCTCACTGTCTCCCCTCCCTCTTTTGTAACACAATAAGAAGCCTATCCTCTCTCTCTCCTTCTCTGCTCACAAACCAATCCTCGCTCGTCCCTATCTCCCTCCATACTAGGGCTGGGTGGATGGATGCAAATATCAATATTATCGATACCAAGACTAGTATCGGTATCAATACCAGTGTAATGAGATGGCTATTGTTCTTACAGAGGGCTCTGGGGGCAAAAAGCCAAAGAGTGTGAATGAGAGTCAACCAGTAGGGCATGGGAACGTGATGTCATGACACCAGCCCCCCAGTGGCTGATGGGAAAAATAGCCATCGTTGGAGGCCACTCATGAGGCGCCGTGATGGACATGGGGAGAACTTGTTGCATCGTGGGTTGTAACGCACATGATCGACAGGGAAAAAATAGCAAATGTCTTTTTATTCTTTTTCTACATAAAAAAACCATCAAGGGAGTTTTGTGTCCAAAGTAACAAGGAGGAGGCGGACGGCGTGGATATCCGTCGTGGGACTTAATTTCACTGATATCCCAAGCTGGTCGAAAGTGTGCTCAAGACATTTTCATTCTGGTAAGTTTGAGCATTTCAAACACTTCGTGGGACGATTGTGTGCTTATTTTGCTCTGTAGCCGAGAACATGAACAGTAGGTTCCTCTGCATGTTTTAACTAGCACCAGTCGACAGAGCTAGCTAGCAGGCTGTGTATTTTCATAGAAATTGCAGGCCTATATTTAAAGTATTTTCTTTTTTTCATTATTAGAAAAATTTCATTAACAGAAACCTTCATTCATTTGTACTGTTGAGGGATCCTACCTAATACTTTGATGGGGTAATTTAAACCATCCTACCTGCACAAATATAGGCTACTGTATAAGGTTTATGGGGTCATTTACACTGTTGGATCATCCGACCCTCATAAATATATAGGTAGCGTACTTTGATGGGTTAATTTATACTGTTGAGGCATCACAGCTGTTTTGTGAAACTTTCACATTGTTAAACTTAATTTTGATTTATTTATATGTTCATAGAAATGATAAATTCTTTAAATTATTTCACTAATCTACACTGTGGAATCGTCTTACCTGCTTAATATGCTTTAAAAGGTTGTATTCTTTGATGGGTCATTTAAACCGTCCACTGTATAAACTTTATTTATAGCACACTTTAAGACAACATCAATTCAAACAATAGCAGTCCTTAGTGTGATAGATGAAGCAGGTGTTGGAAACCTTCCTCAGAGGTTTTCTCCATATTGACATAACAGCATCACACAGTTGCTGCAGGTTTGTCGGCTGCATCCATGATGAGAATCTCCCGTTCCACCACATCCCAAAGCTGCTCTACTGTACTGAGATCTGGTGGCTGTGGAGGCCGTTGGAGTCCAGTGAACTCATCGTCATGTTCTAGAAAACAGGTGGAGATGATCTGAGCTTTGTGACATGGTGCATTATCCTGCTGGAAGTAGCATCAGAAGATGCTCCACTGTGGGAAACGACTTGATCGTAGTTAGGGTGTCTGATGATGTAAGATCCAAAACATCCAATGACGTCAGGAAACATCACTGATGATATGTCCCAGTGCATCCAAGATATTTTTATACACCATGGAGAGGTGAGTAAAGCATGTTTAAAAATCTTTAAGTTTGCCTGTAAAAATCTGTTTCCCACAACTCTGTGGCAGTGGACAATGGAACCAATCAGCTACCTCAAAGTATCTGAGCCATTATTTATTAATTATTATTTTATTTATTATTAATTTAAGGTGTTTATCTCTAATCTGTATTTATTTCATTTATTTATTTTAGATTTTTGTGGTTATACTGCTGATCCTCTATCTTGCTTGTTGTATTGGAATTTACCTGCTGAATGAATGAAGATAGTTTAATAGCTGAATATACTGTTAATAACTAATATATCAATTTATTAAAAATGCTACAACTACAGCCTTTGTCTGGCTTGTATTAAATAAATAATGCAGTTTTATTTCTCTTTTAAACCTCTTTTTCATTGAAATCCTAAAATTGTGGAAGAGATCTCGCGATTATTAAACAACAGGCGAGAGCTCAGTAAGACGGAGTATTGTGATTGGCTTATCGTAGATAACTGAAACGATTTCATTGGCTGGGCTGGAGGTAAACACGGAAACGAACGGAAGCTTCCCCGCGGGTTGAAGCTACGGGGCGGGTTTGTTCCCAACAGGATGGTTTAGAACGGTTCAGGTTAAAGTGCTGCTGGTTTTAGAGTCAGTTCAGTCCGAGAAGCTTTAATTGAGACAAACGGAGGCAGCGGAGCTGGCAGGTGGGTGGAAAGATGGTTATAATGGTGTCTGGTAAAGCTCGTTAGCCTGTTAGCTGCGGTCTGTTAGCCCTGTGATCCAGAACGTGCAGCCGCAGCATCCGTCACATAACACGCGAAGGAGTCTCTGTATCGAGGTGATGTACTCAATGAGCTTTTGTGTGTCAACTTTTAATATAATGTTTTATTTATTTGTTTTCTAAGACTAGAATTAATCATTATTAGCAAGTTACACTTAGCTCATTTAAACCTGGAGTGTTCTGAGTCGGTCCTCTGAGACCACCGTCCTGCAGGTTTGGGGGGTTTCCTACTACAGCTCACCTGAATCAGATTACTGTGTCAGCATGTTTGGGAGAACTTGATAAGCAGCTGTTGAGGAGAGCCTTTGAATTTGAGTCATGTTTGATCAGGGAGACATCTAAAACCTGCAGGATTGCGGACCGAGGACCGGAGCTGGACGTCTCTGGTTTAAACCATCCGACTAGTGAAAACTAAATATAAGGTTCCGTTAGTTATAACAAAAATTATAGAGGAAAAGGCCATTTGTATTTTTCATTTAATGTAAAATCGCAGCAAATATGGGTCAGTTACCAGTTATTGCAGAAATTTCATTTTATTTTTTGGCCAGAAAATAAACATTAAGAATATCTTGAGACCAGTTATTTTCTTTTCAGCTTTACATGTAAATGATTTTATAAAAACATATGAAATGTCTATATATGTTACCTGGAATTGTTTGCAGCGGTCCTGATCAGATTAATTTCTTCATATATCATTTTGTTGTATTCTTTGAAAGTGGTCTTCATCAACAGTTCTCCAGTTTTCTGGAGGTCTTTCAAACCTTTGGTCCTTGTACCCAACCATTTTTAGAGGAACATAACCCTGAACCTGACCTCTGAATCCTTCAGGCGGAAAAAAGGCTCCTAACCCGCAGGATGAACCAGAGTGTTGTCAACAAATAACAGCCAACTTAGTAAAGAACCATTTGTTCATCATTTGTTCCAGTTCTTTAGTTTTATGTGTGAAAACCAGCAAAGATCAGACAGTCTGACAGAAAACAGGATTTCAGCAGCAACAAGGTGATTCCCAAACAGCTGGGAGCTGGAAACCTGGCTTATCTCAGCCTGGAGGCAGAAACTGGACACGAGGAGGACAAAAGAAAAAGAGTCAGGACTAAAAAACATCTACAGCAAATCAACAGGATCTGAATCCAGCAAAGACCTGAACCAGGACCTGAGAGATGCATCTGGACCTTCAGCTGTCAAGAAGCCGTTCTTAAGGAAGGGAGGTAGGTCACATGACACAAGAACTGGACTGAAGTTCAGTGGAAACGCGTCTGGTTGATCCTCCCCAGAACCTGGACCTCAGCAGTATTGGAGCAGTGTGGGATCATCTGGACAGAACGGAATAAAAAGAGCTTTGGAAAGTCCTTCCAGGATCCTGGAGAACTATTCCTGAAGACTACTGAAAGACATGATGAATAAAAGAATGAATTCCATTTTCTAATTTCTAAAATTTGATGATCAAATCGTTTGAGTCAGACTGGGTTAATAAAGTTGTTGTTGAATCCTCTTTGCAGTGATGTCCACCATCATTCAGAGTCGGGGCGAAGTGGGCGGCGGCGTCGCAGCTCACCTCCGGTGCCCCCGCTGCAGCCATTTATCCAAGAGCCACGCCCACCAGCTGTCCCACATCGCAGCGTCTCACCCCACCTCCTTGGACGGGATTGCCATGGGTCGCCTTGGCAACATCCTGATGTACCAGAGCAGCGGGCGGCTGTTCCACTGCTCCGAATGCTTCTTCACCAGCCGAGACTTCACCAAACTCTACAAGCACATCATCACCAAGCACTGCATGAACGAGAGGGAGGCGGGAGGAGGAGGCAGCGGTGAAAGAGGAGGTGAAGGTGGGGATGATGGGAGTGACAAGGGGGAGGAAGAAGAGGAGAAAGAGAAGGTTGCTCTGAAAAGCAAGGAGAGCATTAAGACTGAAGAGGAGGAGCAGGGTGAGGCGGAGCAGAGAAGCTTGTTGATGTTGGCCGACGGAGGCTACCGCTGCCTCATCTGCAGCTGGAAACACAAGCAGAAATCCGTCATCGTCAGCCACGTGGTGCGCAAGCACGACCTCCCCAAGGCCTACGCCACCCAGGCCATCAAACGCGAGGCCATCATGGCCGGCCAGACGCAGGGCGGCGGGGCAGAGGACGAGGAAGGGGGCGGGATGAGCGAGGAAATGGTGAAGGAGGAGGTGGCGGCCACGGCCAAGGTGGTGGGCTTCATGTCCAACCGCTTCGTCTGCCTCATCTGTGGCTGGAAAACCAAACTGAAAGGTACCCCACACCATCCGACAGTCTGATTCCAGCTTCCTCTGTGACGTCAGACATTCATTATTAAAGATTACTTGTTGTGTACGGAAGCTGAAGGTGGCCAATACTGAAAACATTAACATCATTATATCAACATAACGTGATATTTAAATCCCAAAGAATTTCTTGAATTGACTGTTGAATTACTGTTAAAACTATGAGAGTTCAGGAAATCCCCGGTTCAAATATTGTTACAGCTGCTGACCAACAATTACCAAATAAATACAAGCTAACCGCAGATTTTCAATCTGACCTCAATACTAAAACAATTCAAATGTAAATAAAAGCAGAACCTCATCAGCTCATATTTTATTACCAGTAGAACAAACACACATCAATATGAGCTGGCTCCGGCCGGGGCCTGTGCCCCGCGACCTTGGGGGGGCTCTGGCCGGGGCCTTCCTCTGCTGCCCCCTGAGCTACTTTTGTTCAGGGTTTTTGTGTGTTTCTGGTACTTTGGTTGTTGTAGTGATACATGTTTGGTTTTTTGTCTCTGCTCCGTTTAGGTCCAGCAATATTATTTAAATTTTGTAATTCAAAATAAACAATAACTTAATTAAAAAAATAATTATCCAGAGGAGCCTTCTATCCATAAAGCTTCTCTTGGCAAAGCAAATGTGCTCAGCACAACCCAGCAGCCACACCATCATTCTGCTGCCACCATGCTGGACAGGACAAGGTAAAAAAAGAGAAATAAAATAAAAAGGAAAATCAGAGCTGGTATTGAATCTGATGGCAGCAACACATCTGGAAAAAGTAGTTCCAGGGTGATGTTCAGCACGGTGTAAAAAGTAGTTCCAGGGTGGTGTTCAGCACGGTGTAAAAAGTAGTTCCAGGGTGGTGTTCAGCACGGTGTAAAAAGTAGTTCCAGGGTGGTGTTCAGCACGGTGTAAAAAGTAGTTCAGGGTGGTGTTCAGCACGGTGTAGCATCTCTTCTTCTAACATGTCTGGAAACATCTGGGAAGTGAGGAGACCAGTTGCTGGAGTTTTAGGAGAGGAATGGCCGTAATAATCAGAGTCATGTCCATTTATATTGTCCCATCAATTAATATCCTAGAATCTCACTAATTTACGCATTAACAGAGCCAGCATTCCTTCCTGGCTGTTGCTATGGCAACAGTGTTGCTTCTGGTCTGGAGGAAGAATAATGGTCCAGTCCTCCATGCTGCTCTGCAGGGTTTCTCCATGTCTGCGATTGGTCAAATGCTGCAAACCCTGCCCCTTTTCTGATCCAGATGGAAAACTCTGGGTTGAATTACCGAGCTCACAACCAGCTTCGTAGGATTCAGGATGCTGAACATCTGGGTAAGTCCACCCAGGTAACAGAGAGATATCCGGGTATGTTAGTCCTGCTTCCTGGTTCAGGCCTCAGTTGCTGGAGTTTTAGGAGAGGAATGTTGTCCCATTCTGGTCTGATGCAGGATTCTAGCTGCTCTACAGTCCTGGACCTTGGTTGCTGGATTTCTGCTTCCATGATGCTCCAGATGTTGTGTACTGGTGAAAGGTCTGGACTGCAGGCAGGCCAGTTCAGCAGCCGGACTCTTCTCCTGTGAAGCCATGCTGCTGTGATGGATGCAGGATGTGGTTCAGCATCGTCTTGCTGAAATCTGCAAGGCCTTCCCTGGCCCCAGAACACAGAGATTCCTCCTGATTCTCTGAATCTTCTGATGATGTTCTACATGGTGGATTTTCAAAGTCTGAGGAACATTTTCTGAAATTGTTCCACAGTTTTAGATCCAATTTGTCTCTGATTGATGAACCTCTGTCCATGTTTCCATCTGAGAGACTCTGCCTCTCTGAAATGCTCCTTTTATACCAGTCATGTTACTGACCTGTTGCCAGGTAACCTGATTGGTTAAATAAATGCTCCTCCAGGTTCTGGTTTGTACCAGTTACTTTTCCAGCCTTTTGTTGCTCCTGTTCCAACTTTTTCCATCAGATTCACTATCAGCTCATATTTTCATCACATAGTGAAACGTCTCAGTTTCACCATCTGACATGTTGTTGATCTTCTACTGGGAGTAAAATATGACCTGATGAGATTCTGCTTCTATTTACATTTGACACGGTGTCCCAGCTCTTTTAGGAGCCGAGTATGTTAATAAATGCAGGAATGGCTGCTCTGAGCTTCCGTAGTGTTGAACAGATAAAAATGAGTCCAACTTGAACTTGTTGCTCAGGCTTCGTCATCAGTCATGTGGTGCGCTGCCATGATGTCGAGCGTCCGTACAGCTGTAAGGAATGTGGGCGGAGCTTCTTCCTGCCCAGCCGGCTGCAGCAGCACGTCAGGGTGGCCCACCGGCCCGGACGCTACGCCTGCCCCTTCTGCTACTTCCGCTCCGAGTACCTGGGGGGCTTCAGGAGGCACTGCAGCCGCTGCAACGCCCGGGAGGAAGACGGCGCTGAGGGCGGAGGGGTCGGAGCAGGAGGGGAGGAGGAAGACGACGGGGACGAAGAGGAGCCGGAGGAGAGGAAGGAGACGAGAGGGACGAGGAAACGGAGGAGCTCTGGGAGGGTGATAGAGGAGGAAGACCTGGAGGATGAGGATGATGATGACTGAATGGACGCCGTTTCTGTATTCTGTTTCATGAAATCCTAAAAAGTTTTTTTTTTTGTTTTTTTTTTCCAGAATTTTGGTTGTCTCTGTTCAAGCTTGATATGAAATTCTTGAATGTGAACCTTTTATTTAAATCAAACAAAGAAAACACCCCCAGCTCAGCGAGTGTCTAGAGAGAGGAAGAATCGTCCCAACATCCTCTTCACTGACAGCATGACCTTAAATAATATCTAGAAAACGCGACACCTTTCAAATGATTTCCACTACAAAAACAAATTTTCTTCTGCCGTCTGTACGACGGTCAACCCGTCCTGTCTGCTCTCTACTGACTTACAGACTCAGTTCACCGTCAGTGTGATGAATAAAAATAAAATCCAACATGTTTCCATCATGAGAACCTCAGACTCAGGCTGGTGGATCTTCTTCCTTTAGGTTTGTGGATCCGTGTAGAACCTGGTTTGTCCACTAGGGGGCAGATTACTACCTAAACAACACCTGCAGTTTAAAACTTACCACAGATCAGTTAAACCAGCTTCTCCACCTCATCAGCTGTGATTGGACAGTTTATATTTTACTTAATCTAATAAATCTGATCAGAAAGTCCCAGAGAGGTGGGCTGCCATGTTGTGGAGGGTTAGGAGTCAGACTCAAGGGCCCAGAGTGGTTCACCTCTGTTGGCACTCCAGGGACTCAAACCCCAGTTCTCCAGAACCAAGCCCACCTAATTAGAATTATTACAATGACAATGACTGAGCTTAAATGCTCCCCACCACCTGAGCTCTCTGTGCCACAGGTAAAATGTCTTTAACGCCACATTCATCCCACAGTTTTAGAGTTTTATAGTCAACGTTTTCTACGTGGAACCTGGAAGTTGTCTCTCCTGTCGACTCGTTTGATCTGAATCCAGTCCTTTTCCCGGTTTGTGCAACACTGCTGTGAAAGAACGCTATCAACAACAGAAAAACCTCCTCCTGCAGCTCTGCAGTCGGATGCGGCTCAGGGTGGCATCTGGAGGTAGAAGCCATCTGTCTCTGGTTGGTGCTACAGACGTCAGATGTGTCGGGGGCACCACGCCCCCTCCAGGGCGGCCATGTTGATTCCTCTCAGGTTGCCGAAGTTGTCTCCGTCCTTCTCGTCGTCTTTGTCGCAGAAGTCCTCGTCCTCGTAGCGAGACGTGAAGCTGGTGGACGGCTTCTGCTGCAGAGAAACCAAACAGAGCAGGTTTATCTCTTTATGTTCTTCTGAAAACACACATTTAAATTCTTTGAAAAGGATAAATCTTAAATCATCTGGAACCTATGTGTGGGATGAGCAGCAGAGTTGAGCATGTGGGTTGCACCTGTTAGAACCAAACAGCTGGTGTGGGTACCAAAATAATCTCTAACATTCTTTCAACATTTAACCCATTTTACTCCCATATGAGCGAACCAGAATTGTCATAAATTTGGGCACCCCTCTGAGACAATTTCACAAAAATAATCAATAAAACTGAAGAACTGATGACTTTTTTTTTTTTTTTTTTAGAAATCAGATCCTTGAAACTGGTTACCTTTGGATGAATAAACATCCCAGAGCAAACAGAACACAGAGTAAAGCAAAGGGTCTATAATGATCTAACTACCTACTTTTCCAGCCTCATCCTTCCCAACGAGCACCAACACAACCATATTCCACCAGACACTCCTTACTGCCTGTGTCTGATGAGTTTGGCTGTGTAGAGAATGTTCACCAGAACACAGACGGGTAGGACAGATCCTCCATGTTGGAACCAGTGTTGTGTTTACATCTGTCCACCAGAGACGTCATCTTTTCCAGGGTTTCTGTTTTCCATCTTTGCACATGTCAGTACGAAGAGCACGAGTTGGTATGTAGACCACAGGTCAGTACAAAGACCACAGGTCGGTACGAAGAGCACGGGTTGGTATGTAGACCACAGGTCAGTACAAAGACCACAGGTCGGTACGAAGAGCACGGGTTGGTACGAAGACCACGGGTCGGTACGAAGAGCACGAGTTGGTATGTAGACCACGGGTCAGTACAAAGACCACGGGTCGGTACGAAGAGCACGGGTCGGTACCTGGACTACGGATCAGTACAAAGACCACGGGTCGGTACGAAGACCACGGGTTGGTATGTAGACCACAGGTCAGTACAAAGACCACGGGTCGGTACGAAGACCACGGGTCGGTACCTAGACCACGGGTCGGTACCTAGACCACGGGTCAATACAAAGAGCACGGGTCAGTACGAAGACCACGGGTTGGTATGTAGACCATGGACTGGTACGAAGAGCACGGGTCTGTACGAAGAGCACGGGTTGGTATGTAGACCATGGACTGGTACGAAGAGCACGGGTCTGTACGAAGAGCACGGGTTGGTATGTAGACCATGGACTGGTACGAAGAGCACGGGTCGGTACGTAGAGCACGGGTCGGTACGTAGAGCAGGGGTCAGTACAAAGACCACGGGTCAGTACAAAGACCACGGGTTGGTATGTAGACCATGGGCTGGTACGAAGAGCACGGGTCGGTACGTAGACCACGGGTCGGTACAAAGAAGTCGCTAATTAGCATTATCAGCTGAGTACATATAGTTGTAATGGATGCTGCCATAAAGAGGGACGTAGTGGGGAAGTCAAAAATTGATAAAAAGACAACCTAAAATGTTTACAACAGCTAAATAAATAAATAAAATAATAATTCTGTCAATGTTTTCTTCACTTTTTTTAAGTGTCTGGAACATGTCACACCACTTTTAACTTTTTGAATATTTTTGTCCACACTCTTCAATAACAGACTTTACTTTCAGACGGTAAGCCAGCACAGGATCCTCCAGCAGCAGCTTTGTACGTTTCATTTTCAGCCTGGTCATGAAACAGAGGTGAACGTCGCACAGCTGCTGCTGCGAGAAGACCAAGCCTCGTATGAGAGGGTCTGCACAGAGTTAACTACCTTCATTCACGTCAGTCTCCAAAAGTCTCCAATAATACCAGAAAAACTCACTAGATTTGTCTTTAGTCGTTTTTTTAAGTCGCTAGAGGGTCTGAAAACTCGCTAAATATAATGACAAAGTCACTAAGTTGGCAACACTGAGGAATAATAAATTCCTCCAAGACCCGCCTCTTTTGACACATAAGCCAATCACAGTGCTCGTTCATCCCGCTCACACACACATTGGCTGTCGTCTTCTTCGTTGGTGCTCGTCTCTTTTTCTCGTATTGAAGTTAGAGTCGGTCAACCAGCAGCTAATCTGCGCCTTACTGTGAACTACTGGGCTGAGGAGGTGGACAGAAGTTTGTTAGCGACTAAATAAATTCAGTTATAACTACAAGAAAAATACCGACAAATGTTTTGGTCGCCATTGTGCGAGTAGATGAAAAATTCACCGTCTCACATTTTAGTCGCAAAATGCGACCATTTGGTCGGAGTCTGGAGCCCTGATCTGCTTCCTGTATTTGGATCACTTGAAGAGCCCGAGACTAAAGTTTGTAGGCGAACCAGAGTTCGATCTGCGCAAACAAACTAGGGCTTAAATCAGAAGGACGGCTGTGAAGGCAGCTTTAGAAAGAGATGCGACAAACCCCCCCAATCCTTTATGTGCATCTTAGTTTAGTCTGTTTGTGTTGCTGTTATTCGACAGTTTTCAGGTTTTTTTCATGCCTGAGTTGTTGTTTATGTTTTTTCCAGGTCCTTGAGGCCTGTGTTTGTTTGTTTGTTTGTTGTGTAAACACTGCAGAGAAAGATGTGAGGGATCTGAAATCGTTCCAACTTAAATCCAAGCGTAACGATTCCACACGTCATCATGTATAAAAGCTGGAATGAAACGTTTTACCAGTCGACCCACTGGCTCTCTGTAGGGGGGGCAGACCATGTGGAAGCGAGGGATGGCCACCTGGAAAACTTCTTCTTTGTTGGCTACAAGAGAAACAACCATCAGGACAACAACAACAAGCTGTGTGTTTTTCCAGCTGTTTGGTGGGAGGAGTCAGTCACCCAGTCTGTGGAAGGTGTAGTGACCCTCCATGTACTCCGATGGGGTGGAGAAGGTGGTGCAGCTGGCGTACTCGTGCACCTTTCCGGGCGTCATGATTGGAAACTCTCCTGCACAGAAACACAGGTTCAGCCACCACTCTCAGATAACAGTGGGGTCATGTGACGGCGGCGACCTACCGACCACGCCGGGCCCCTGAACTTCATCCACGATGCCGTCGGACGTGGTGATCTTCCAGTAGCGGCTGTCCAGCTGACAGGCAGCTTCAGGTGAGGCGCTGCTGGACATTTCTATTCTGCAAACACAGCAGTCACAGGTTCAAACCCCACAGAGACACGACGTGTCGGCGGTCCACGCTGGAACGTACCTGATGCGGTAGGTGAAGAAGAAGTGAGGCGGGTGGACGGACGAAAGCTCTGGCAGGAAGGAGGTAGAAACAGAAACGGTGATGTCACCGGTGGTTGCCACGCAACCTTTCTCATGCACATACCTGCAGACACAACACAAGGAAAACTTTAGGACTTTTCCACGTAGAGGCCGCATCCCAGGTTCAGAGCAACGGAACGTTTACCTGAAGATCTGGTCTCTGATGATCGGATATTCTCCCGTTACCACGTTGTTGACGTAGGTTGTGAACCACTCCAAGAAACAGGAACCTGAACACACACATAGTTAGCTACAGACTGGTTTCACTCTTACCACAGTGTGTTGTCTCGTGTGCAGATCTTGAGCATGACATGTCAGTGCAGGACTTCCTGCTTTTAGCTTTCTGTTAACTTTGCTGTGCACATCTGCTCGTACGGCCTTAACGCTGCGCGGATGTAAAATGCTGCTAGTTTATAGAATACTGGATGTTTTAGGCAAGGTAAAATACATTGTTTTCCTCTTTATTATATAAACTGTCTAGACCAGGAATCACCAACTCTGGACCTCTGCAGTCCTGCAGGTTTTAGATATTTCCTGGCTGGAGCCAAACCCCTGGATGGAGAGTTTGATCTGACCTGCTACAGAGTGCTGCCACCTAGTGGTGGATTCTCAAAACCTTCTGAGATTTTAGTTTTTAATCTAGAAATTTATTTTTCTTGTTAATGTTTGAGATTCCTCAAATTCCCAAAAAAACAACAAAAAACCAAAAATACTGCTAAAACGTTGCAACTTCCCTCTGGGATAAATAACACACATTCCTCTTCATTCTAGCACGTAGGATGAAATCATGACGTTCCCGACTCGGTTAATCTGTTTTCCCCTCAAACAGTTTTTGTGAAAAAAATGGACTTCCAGTTTTTACTTTGGCAGGGACTGACAGCCTGAATGTAAAACCATGGCAACAGACCTGTGATGAACATGTCGATGGCTGATGGATCCTGAGCCGTCTGATTCTGTGGGACGAGAGACAAGAAACTCAGAACGACCTCTTGTAACGTTCGTTGTGACTGGTCAGGTAGACAGAGTGTACGTACGGGGCAGGGGTAGAAGCTCTCGCAGATCCTGCGTCCCTCGGTGGGCTCCAGGGCCATGTACTGGCTGAGGCCGGTGTGGAAGCAGAAGGTGAGCGGGAGGCAGCGTCTCACGCCCTTCCTCTGCTGGAAGCCCCCAGCTGCCGTCTCCACGTCCAGCAGGACCTCCGACCGGTAGTGGTTGGACAGGGACATGCTGCCCATCAGCCTGAGGACACAAAGAAAGACCAGTCAGACTATGGGGGGTTGGCCCAAGCAGAGGACAGACCATGAGACCAACACCGACCCTGGGATCACCAGCTTCTGGCCGTTGTGGATGCGATATGAGCAGCGGTAGTCATCTGGAAGCTTGCAGCCGATCTGAGCCTCGATGTTGTTCAGCTCCTCCTCTGTGGCGCCCTCTGAACAAAAAAAGCACAGAACAGCTTCAGCTCCAAACTGGAGGGAAGAAATCAGATTTTCTACTTTCCACCTGACCAGCCCGACACGTCTGTGTCACCTTTGAGTGATGCGATCATGCGTGGACACCGCTGCTGCAGGAAGCTCTTCAGCTGATCCCAGGCTCTCTTCAGCACTGCGTAGTACTGGATGTAGCGGCCCAGATCCAAGTAGTGCTGCTTAAACAGGCAGTACCAGGATAGGCTGCTCTGCACCCGGTCCGCACTGAACACACACACACACACACACACACACACACACAGGTGTGTTTAGGCTACGTGTAGCTACAATTGGACTCTGACTATGTTAAAGTGAACTCACTCCGTCAGCAGCCAGTGTTTGCAGCATGGGGATTTCCACAGAGGGCTGTGTTTGGACAACTCGTTCAGCCTTCTGTTCACAAAGCTGCAACTGTACACACGCAGGAGGTCAAGTTAACACACACACACACACACACACAGGTTTGTTAATCGAAGTGTTTACTGTATGTATTATTCTGCAACAATTGTCACCTTAGTTGTGTTTTTTACTAAGTGCTGCTTACATAATTATAATAAAACTATTCTCCTTGTGATTGCATAAAGTCTTCTTTACATACTTTAATATTTTGTGCCGATTTCAACTTAAAACGCTTCTCATTATTACATCAGAATAAATTAATAATTAACACGCAAACGTAAACAAACTGCTAGCAGCTGTTAGCAGGCCAAGTGTAAACAAGATCTTTATCATGTTTCTACGGGTTTAAAAGTCGCTGTGTTGGCTCGTCGCAAGTGACAGCTCCAGTTTCCGTAAATTTTCTTTCTTAAAAGGTCCTGTAGACAGCTGGCAGAGACTCATTACCCGTAACTTTAGGAGAAACGGTAACAAAAACAACAGCTACTTGCTAAGCTAACGAGCTACTGTTAGAAATGAACGTGTTAGCTCTGCGGTTTCTTCACGTCACTGTGCGGAAGAAAACCATCGTTGTTTGTTGTCGCTCTGCTCCGCGTGTTCAGGTGTGTTGTCGGATACATACTGGACCAAATCCCTAAAGCTCAGGTAAGATAAGATGTGCAGCAGCGGGTCTGAGGGAAGATGATCCATCTGGAAGTCCGAGGAAGCTGCCATTGTTAGCAACACTTCTTCTTCGTCTGACCTTTTAACTGTAGTTGAATCCAGCATTTAACTGCACCACTGCCATCTACTGGGGGGGTTTATCTATTTATTTATTTTAATTTGCTTTATTGAATGTTGCTCAGTACAGTAACTAACAGACAAAAACTTAAAAAAACAAACAAAATAGACAAAAACTTAATGTTTTACTGGAGTCAAAGCGTGCTCCGTCATCGCGATGATGAAGTTTAAGGTGGTCTGCGCTGTTTTATATCAGTCTTTCCATAGTCTGGGGCTTGCGACAATATCAAACGTGGTTGATATTATTGCAAGTTGCAGTGACAAAGCACAATCAACAACCAATAGATGAGCTCTGACAAAAGCAGAAACAGGAATCCTGACAGTCAGAACGACGATAACGGAGGGAAAAAAAGATGTACAAGAACCGGTGATGAAATGTCATCGTGGACGTCCAGAAGAGGAGCACATGGTGGAGCTTGTTGCAGATCAGCCCTGCTTGTTCGATATCAACTGTCCTACATATCACAAAAAAGCTAAAAGAATCTAGTTTTAGTCTTGTAAATATTGACAGTCTTGTAAAATGTCAGTCTGAGACTAGACTGTTACTAAAAACTCCAAACACTTGTCTTTAGATGTGAGCAGGCGTCAGCTGATCGATTTCCAAGACTCTTTTCCAAATCTTTTCAGAGTCTTGTCAGAGTCATGTCAGGCTAGCATGAGAAACAGACATGAACAGCACACGAACATGTAACACCAGGGAATCAGATAGTTTCATAGATTTGAGGGCTTTTGGCTTTTAGAATGTTGGATTGTTGTAAATATTACTTGAGTTCCTTTACAAAACTTAAAATGAGGGTTTGTGAGTGGCAAATTTAGAGTTATGAATTTTCTACTCAGTAAGGATCACACACGCACACACACGTCTGCACAGAACGTGTCACATGGTGCATCACCATGGTAACCATGCTGGACCCAGAAGACGAATAAGCAGACGGACAGACAGTCTCGTGCGCGTGTAATTTGGTCATTTTCAGGGAGCTTAGCTATCCGTCGCTTGACACAGAAGAAGAAGCAATACCACCAGAAACCACGGGGGCAGCGCTGAGCAGAATAGCTGACATGCAACCAGCGAACGAAACAAACCAAAGAAGAAGAAGAGGATCAGGACGAGAACAACAAAGAAAAATGAAGACGAGCACAACAACTGTAGAAAATGCGCAAGCTTTTAAAAACGCTATATGTGAGTGTTTGGCATTGGAAACAACTTTATAACGATGCATTACCGCTGCTAAACGGTGTCTGAAACCAAGAGCGGCTAGCGGGAGTGAACTCTGAACTCAGCACTGCCCCCTAGTGGTAGAACAATTTAACTTGACTTAACAACCATGGTGATGAAAAAGACACATGAAAGTATGAGGATGGCGATGTGTGACAATGTTTGAAACCGACGTTGCTATTTACGTATGTAAGGGAGCAGAAATGGGCTTTTAGACAGAAAACACAAAGCTGAAGTTGGCTTCTGATTGAGAGTTCAAGGGATATGAGTAAAGGATAATTCCACTGCTTTTTGGAAGCTTAAACATATTAGCCCAGGTGCTGTTAAAACTGCAGGACTTAGAACATTTTGTTAATTTTAGGCATCTAGACCACATTGGACTAAGTCCTGTTGAAAATTACTGAAAGACTGAAACACTGCAAATATGGGCTAAAATCATTCTGTAGATATATGGGTTCATTAATGTACAGTTTATAACTAGTCAAGCCACTATTCTGTTTCATACAGTGCACAAGCTACAAATTTAATTTATTTTTACCTTTCTTACCGTCTTTGACCATAGAGAAAAAAATCACTTAAGACTGGAATGAATGAATAAATGAATGAATGAATGAATGAATGAAAAGAGAGGAATCATAATTAACAGTGAGTGTGTTAAGTCTGAGACTTTTTTTCAGGTCCACAGCAACACAGACAGGTACAGACGGTTATTCCTGCCAGAAGCCATCACCCTGTTTTAAAGCCAATAACAATGATAATAATAATAATAATAATAATAATAATAATACTTGCAGGAATCAGTAATGTATCTATAAAGTAATTTACTAATATATCCATCCACCCATCCATCTATTCACTTTCTACTGCTTATCCGGGGTCGGGTCATGGGGGCAGCTGGGCAGCAGGGAAACCCAGACTTCCCTCTCCCCGGCCACATTCACCAGACTAACCTGGACTAACCTGAAGTGGACTGGACTGAATTGGACTAAACTGGACTGAACTGAACTGGACTAAACTGAACTGAACTGAATTGAACTGGACTGGACTGGACTGAACTGAAATGAACTGGACTGGACTGAACTGGACTAACCTGGACTGAACTGAAATGAACTGGACTGAACTGAACTGGACTAACCTGGACTGAACTGAAATGAACTGGACTGGACTGAACTAACCTGGACTAGACTAGACTGAACTGAACTGAACTGAATTGAAATGAACTGGACTGGACTGGACTGAACTGAAATGAACTGGACTGGACTGGACTGAGATGAAATGAACTGGACTGAACTAACCTGGACTGAACTAAGCTGAAGTGAACTGGACTAAACTGGACTGGACTGGACTGAGATGAAATTAACTGAACTAACCTGGACTGAACAAAACTGAACTGAACTGAACTGGACTGCACTGGACTGGACTGAACTGGACTAACCTGGACTGAACTAAACTGAAATTAAATGAACTGGGCTGAACTGAACTGGACTAACCTGGACTGAACTGAACTGAAATGAACTGGACTAAACTGAACTGAACTGAACTAAACTGAAGTGAACTGAACTGAAGTGAACTAAACTGAACTGAACTGAACTGAACTGAAGTGAACTGGACTGAACTGAAGTGAACTGAAGTGAAGTGAACTGAACTGAACTGAAGTGAACTGGACTGAACTAAACTGAACTGAACTGAACTGGACTGAACTGAAGTGAACTGGACTGAACTGAACTGAACTGAACTTAAGTGAACTGGACTGAACTGAACTGAACTGAACTAAACTGAAGTGAACTGGACTGAACTGAACTGAACTGAACTGAACTAAACTGAACTAAACTGAACTGAAGTGAACTGAACTGAAGTGAACTGGACTGAACTAAACTGGACTGAACTGAACTAAACTGAACTGAACTGAACTGAAGTGAAGTGAACTGAACTGAACTGAACTAAACTGAACTAAACTGAACTAAACTGAACTGAACTGAAGTGAACTGGACTGAACTAAACTGGACTGAACTGAACTAAACTGAACTGAACTGAACTGAAGTGAACTGGACTGAGTCTGTAAAAGTGAGATGACTGTTGTGAATCGGTGCTGTACAAATAAAGAAGAATTGAACGGCCTGAGGGTCCTCGTCCTCTCGTCCAGCCTGGTTTCAGGTCGGATCTGGTGGAGGTCTAGATGGGATTTCAGGAGCAGTGATGTGAGACACACAGACAAACAAATCTCGTCTTTTGCTTGCAAATAGTTTTTTGTTTTTATGTAATAAATACAGTTATTTACATAAAAGCATAAATTATCCGTCCCTCAGTCAGAATCAGCTAATAGAGCAGTTTCGGAGCTTTTTATTGGTCAGGGTGTAAAAAGTTTTCTCCTCCTCCACTGCATCCCCTTTCCTCCTCTTTCCCTGCTCTCACTTCTGTTCGTCTTTGTTAATGATGTTTTTCAGGAGTGTCACCAGGGGCTTCTGGCGTCCTTCCTCCCAGCTCTTCATGAAGCCACCGTAGCGTTTGCCTGGTGGTGGGCCGCTCCAGCGGAAGTGCTTCATCTTGTACGAACCATCCTTCTTCTCCTGGAGGCTTCCCAGGAGCTGCTGGTGCTCCTCTGCCTCCTCCATCGCCTCCTGAGCCTTTTCCTCCTCTTCCTCAGCTGCTGCAGCTGCCATAAGCTCATTGGCAATCTCCCGCCTTCTCATTTCTCCGGGGAAAACCTCAGAGGACTCCTCCTCTAAGCCGTTGGAGGTGTAGACTTTGACCGGGCGGCGTTTCCGGCCGACGGGCTTCCCCCAGCGGAAATGCTCCATGGAGTAGGAGCGCTTGGCCTGAGGAGAGGACGAGGATGAGATGAAGGATGAAGACTCAGATGGAGGAGGAGGCTGGAGATGGGCGTTGCCTGGGACGACGGGGGTCTCGGCATTGAGGTCGGAGCGGCAGAGCTGAATGCACTCCTGCAGGAGGAGGAAGGTGGAGGAGGAAGGTCAACATCATGATGAAGTAACAGCATCAGAGATGTGGTGCTCAGTGAGGTTGTGAGTGGTGTGTTACCATCATGCTGCTCTCAGAGCTCAGCTCCTGGCAGCTCGGATGCTCCCAGCACTGACTGACAGCTCCCCTGGCCCCGCCCACAACCACCACAGCCACCAGCAGCCACACAGGACACATCCTCCTGTCGACCAATCAGAAACAAGAAGTACATCAGATTCTTTTTGTACTTGAATCTTTAACACCTGAAATAACATCAGAAAATTCTTTTTTTTTTATTTGGAATAGTTTTATTTTTCCTTTTACAAAATGTAAAAATGAATTTAAGAAATTAATAATTTGCATACATTATTCAATATTTGACATATGTGACATGTCAACATTGTTGCAGCACAAAAAATGTCCACCATGGGGCAGAAGAGCAGAATCAGACCGTACAACGGGGTTGGATTTTAACAGAGTGATGCAAAAAGTCTCTGGATTTATTAAATATGACATACACAGCATAATGCATCCAAAACATTCTTTTTTTGTACAGTATTCTACATTTTTTCAGTCAGTTATTTAATGTTACTGGATGTTTATATGTACTGTGATAGACCGGCGACCTGTCCAGGTGAACCTGCCTTTCCCCTGCTAATTGCTGGGATGGAGTCAGGCTTTCCCGCGAGCCTGAATGAGAATTAGTGGTATAAAAAATGGATGGATGATTATATATAAATACTAACACAAACATACTTTTTTGATGATAAATTTTTGCAAGTTAAAAACTGTCACTGCTGTGTGGAACTCCATTTTCACTCAAATATCAGTTCAAAATATTTAATTCAGTGTAGTCTAATCTAGGGGTTCCCTGGGCCAGTCCTCAAGATCTACTATCCTGCAACGTTTAGATGCAACCCTTCCCCAACACACCTGAATCAAATGAATGGCTCGTTACCAGGCGTCTGCAGAGCTGAAGAACATGTGGATGAGGGAAATGAGCCATTTTATTGAGGTGGATTGAAGAAGAGTTGCATCTAAAAGTTCCAGGATAGTCGATCTCGAGGACTGAACTTGGGCACCCCTGATCAAATCTAATGACACACACCTTGAAGAAACTGTACTTCATAAAATTTTCTAAATATCAGTTTTCATAAAAAATGTAACATTTAAAAAGCATTTTAATGTACAGTTAACATTTATTTTCTAAATAAATTTGATATCTTGTTGAACAATAAATCAAAGACCTTCATATGGGGAATAAATGTGGAGGAAAATATGGAAATGTGGAGGTATCCATATTTTCATTCGTCCATTTTCTACACCGCTCAGTCCAACTCGTCCCAGCAATTAGCAGGTTCACCTGGACAGGTCGCCAGTCCATCACAGCAAACTTTATCTACAGCTCAAAAATGGCTTTGGTTGAAAATGATGTCTTTTTAAATGGATTTTTAATCTTATCTTTAAATTTTTATCTAAAAATCTATTTTATCATTATCAACTTTTTTGCCACTACAACTTTATTATTATTATTATTAATATTTATTTATTTTGTTAATTAAAAGAGATCCTCACCGCAGTCGTCTGTTTCTTGGTACCTCCTCTTCTTCCTCTTCTTATTGCTGGTTTCTTGTCGTCGGGCCGTCGGATGAAGCTTTTCTTGCTCCTCTCGTCTTCTGATGCTTCGATCAGTCGTCCCACTTTTATATTCTGTCTGTCAAGGACACACAAACGGAAATACACACAAAAACACACCCGGATGACGTGATCCCGAGCGTTCATTCATGCTCGTAAACACACACAGCAGCATGAAAATGGACAATCAATGGAATATCTTCCTCCTCCCACACACTTTATTTTTCAATGAAAACTCCCCAAAATGAAGGTTTTATTTTCAGCTCTGTGTATTTGAGCTCTAACACGGATTTTTCTGAAAAGTTTATTATAGATTTACAGGATTCATAACTTATCATGTATTGTTATTTTCTGATTTTTGAGGCATAAACTGGGTAAAATAATCAATAATTGTTTCGAAAGAAGGAAACTTTTCCCCTTTAAATGAGTTCAAAGCTGGAATTAAAAACTCGGAAATCCATCAAAGCAGAATAAAGTGTTAAAAGATAAAAACATGCTGTATAAATCTCCATTTACTGCAGTGCTGCAGTTGTTTGTTAAATGTCAGACGGCAGGTTTGGAAGCTTAACACTGAGGCGACATGTCGTCATTGGAAGGGAAACGGGATTCAGACCTGTGGATCAGGGTGTACAGTTACAAACCCACACAGCTGCTGCACTAAGTCCCTTTGTCTGAGTCCTCGGTGTCACTAATTCTGACCCTGCACAGGGTTTATCTCGTTAAATGGACTCCTGGAGAAAGGTGACGTTCATTCTCCAGCATTTTTACAGGTCTGGGAGTGCTCTTTACAGCTGGAAGCTGGTCTCATTAAGTCTCCTTTCCCTAAAATATTTAAACCATCTAAGATTCTACTTTTGCTACAACTGAATATGGAAAAGCTGTGACACAATCTAAAAACACCTGTACTGCTTAGCTGAGGTGAACTGGATTCTCCTGTAATACCACTTTGTACCACTAGATGGGACCTGAGTAACTGTACTGTGAAATCTGCCCTGGTGCCACTACAAGAAGAAGAAGAAA